>NC_051159.1:134215094-134262522 GCF_013339745.2 Dermacentor silvarum | reverse complement strand
TGCTCATAATACTTAATAACGTACTTTTTGTTACCTGTACGCTCCAGGCAACACGTAGCCAAATTATCTCGAATCCAGCAGCTCTCGCTAGTCGACGCAGGTGCAGTCCGCATATGGGGGCGAGACAAGCGTGTGGTCGGATGCTAGGCAACATAACAGCTTTAAAATGGAAGCTGTCAAGAGGCATGGTATGTTGATGCCAGGCAACAATCCCTTGTTCAAGGTAAGGCAGTAGCTAGTGACATAGAGCCTGGCACGTATGTACAAGAGTATCAGAATGATCGTTGGCAATTATTTCACCCCGGAGCTGCCCGCTTGCCAAATGCTTAACTTCAATGTCAAGAGTTCTACTTCCTAAAAAAGATTATTCAGCTTGTTCTCTATCGCAGTGAACCTCCTACTTCCATCGATGGGAACGAGTGCTCTGGAAAAATGATTTAAATGTGGGACAAACAACTATACCTGCAAGCGCTTGTGTACTTATAGATTCAAGTGCACATTAAAGAACCCCAGGTGGTCAAAATTAATCCGGAACCTACCACTACAGCGCACCTCATAAATCAGATCGTGGCTTCGGCTCGTAAAACCTCATAACTTAATTTATTTTAATTAGGTATACCTGCATTTGGTCCTCTGCGTGAGCGAATTCTTATGAAATAAAGTGAAAGAGAAACAAATTCCTCGGCCCTTTTATTCCGTGAAGATGGTTAACCAGCGAAGCTGAAACGTGCGGCCCCGTTGTTTGTCACTGGATTAATCCCGAGAGTTCATTAAAGTATTTCTCAATTATGAGGTTACACACACGCTCGGCTGCGACGGAGAGAACGACGTCACTGACGGTATGCCCGCAATCCGCCATTGTCGCTTGCGTTCAATGTCTCGAGTTTGCTCGGCGGCGTGGTTAGCAGAATTCGCCTGCCATTGCGGCTTGCGATTATTCGAAATTAAAGTGCTTCAAAATTAAATCTATCCGTTACGGTAAGACAATGAATGGCTCATACCGCCTTAAGTAATGGATCATACCCTAGTAAAAGCAGCCTCCCCATTACGACGGCAGAAGAGAAGTGAAATTCTATGCTGGAATGGTGAGCGGCACCACAGCCAGCTGTGGAAGAAGAAGACGACGACGACGAACGCGGGAGCAGTGGCACGAGCGCGTGCCAAGCACGCGCACGAGCGCAACCCGAGGGGCGCCAACGAGCCAGCTGCGGAAGAAGGTGACGACGCTCGAGCCGATGCTGACAATGATAGTTTTTGTACGCAGGCGATTTCGCCTAGCCATATACGATTTCGCCTAGACATATAAAGCTTCGCTTTAAAAGAAGAGAAGCCAACCTTACGTTTCTGGAACACGAGAGGGCGAGAACTTCGGCTGTTTATATGCGGCTGATATGCGAGAAACAGGTTGACACAGCAAGGTTTGTGGAGTATGCAGGAAGTCTTGCGAGCGTGACGCGACCCTAAAAGCTAGAGTTGTTTTTTCCCCTGCCCTCGCAGCGTAAACCATCGCTGTACTTCTTACTCTGCGTCCTTTCATGATTTAAGCACGAGAAAATGCGGATTCATTGCGTAAACAACTCGAAAGTCGTGAAGCGAGAGACAAATAAGCGAAATTTCCACGAGGGAGTGCGTGCAGAGAGAGCCGGTGACAACAAAAGAATAAGAAGCTCGCAGATTCAATGAATACCTCTGTCCGTGCGCGGATATCGCGAGCTTGTCTTTATTTTTATTCGCTTGGAGGGCCACGCGGCGTAAACTGAGTATAAAATTTAAGGTAAATAAAATGTCAGCGCAGCGGAAACGAGCAAATGAAAAATAATGGAGTAGAATAAGAACAGAAAATAATAGAAAGCTGAGAAACAGGGCAATCGAAAAATTTTTTGACAGGCAATGCACGCACACAAGCAAGCGACTGGCGTGCGGCGCTTATTTACGCGACTGTGACGAATAAAAGAAATGCACACAAAAAAAAAAAAACACTTTCCAAACCACAATCCCAGCCGTCCCACACAGAGTTCTCTTTACTGTGCCAGGGAAGTGCACGTCCATTTATTATTAGTATTATTTTTTTAAACAAAGCGTGCTGCTTCTGTGTGGCGCCGTCTCGCTCCGAGAAGCAACAGTAGCAGGCGGGGAAGGCAAGTAGAGCACGCGCGAAGGCCTCGCGAGTCAGAAACTTAGAGGCCGTTTGTCATTGTTGCCCCTGCATCCCACGGCATGTGCCCACTACGGCGGGAGTTAACTTTCCCCGCTGAATTTCCCGGACGGCTAACGTGTCAGCCACTCGATCGCGCGCTCAACGTTGCGTTACGCCGGCAATCGGCGCCTTCACGCGTTAATCCGCGTCACGCCTACGTTAGACGGATGAGGCACTGTATAGCCTGCGATGAAATCAGAGCGGACGCTGCTTTGGTGGCAACACTGCTATAGATGAGAGCCGCTATTGGCTGGCTTTCGTGAATGGGAGAGTATACAGCACGTTTGCCCAGTACTATCAAAAAAAAAAAAAGAAAAAAAAAGAAATGAAAGGCGTGTTTCAGTTATTTGCGGGATTGGACTTAAAGGTTAAGTATGTTGGACATGTTTATATCAGTTGACTATGTTTGAGTGTTTGTTTATATGATTTTTCTATTTCTGTGGCATTGATTAGATACATAGTTCTATGTGAAAAGGAGTATATGTCTCGATGGCTAATACCAAGGAAATATTGCAGCATTTACCTTCAATTTCACATGAAAGTGTACTTTGGGAGTGCTACCAGGACAGTTTGGTTGTTTTCTAATGGGCGTAGGTCTTTTTACCTTCTATAGTTGTAGACAGTGACACAAAAACTTATTGGGGGATTAGCGTGGAGTGCGAACAATATGCTGAATTTTTACCTCGAGACTTTTGCCATACCAAGCTATCGGTGAACAGCAAACACGAGGGGCGGTATGTTACAAGGATTCTTAAACAAACATTATATTGATTTCTTATCATCCGTTCTGCCGAACGGGTAATCTCGGTGACATATGAGACTGTGGCTTCGCGGTAGTGAATGGTGAAGGACAAAAATCAACGAAAAATTAAAATATTTTTTCGAAGACACGGTCGTAAGGAGTTTGAGCCATCTGCCTATCCGTTTGAATCGGTTGGGCTGCGGAAAATTTTATGAGTAAGAAATATTGGGAAAGTGGCCGCATCCAGGCCCAAAAAGCTATTCACGCACTAGTGCCGTTATCGAAGTGACCACTTATCGTCCACATGGCCATCTTCTGTCACGCGCGGTGCGCTCATACAGCTCACTCTATATCTATCTTCTTCTTTTCCTTACCTCCAGTGCAGGGTAGCGAAACGGATGCTCGTCATGCAGGAGCAGCTATACGCAACCTGTACGCCTTTCCTCTCCTTGCTTTCTCGCTCTCTGTCTATCTCTCCCCTTTCCCTTATTTACTCGTCGTAATAAGTAGGGATTTGGTCAGCGATTTCTCTGCAACTAATGAAAGCTGACGTGTGCTTCATCAAGGAGGCGTCAGGACTACCTGGCTGCTCAATTTGTATGTTGAGACACTCGGTGTTAAGAACAACAGCAACAGCTGCAGAAAAGGGTGGCATAACAAAGGAGACCACTGCAGACGATGCAGACGCAGAGAGACAAAGCCCCATAGTTTACCGTTTCCTTTTCCAGGTGTATATGATTCTCTTTCGCTAGTTATTTTTACGATACTATTTGCCTTACAGATGTGCCGCCATGTGCCCTCAGGCGCCACCTGACGACGAAAACAAAAACATACAAAGTGAAGATCAGGAAGAAGTTCTAGGAAGCGCGTATTGATTCGGCGATCAATCCAAAAGGTTCTTTTCTTTCTCGCAGGCTGGCACAGATCCATTCGTCTTTCGGCTGAATATCACTGTTAGGTGTCTGGACCAAGATATGCGTCTGCTATCCATCAGCGTGCTTCCAAAATGTGACACGTTTTTGCACGGTAGAGCGGTATTAATAAGTGTGTATCTCTGACGCACAAGGTTTATCATGGACTTAAGGGCGATCCTTTAGATTACCCAAGAGCTCGGCATTTCACGCTCTCACAATTGCGAAACCGGTCAGACTTGTGGATAAAACGAAGGAAAAAAGAATGTTCCGATGACTGCGAAAAAAAAATAGCCATGTGAACCTCGCGTAATTCTAATGCCTCAGTTTTGTACGAAGGGCCGACTGCAGTTGTATCTAACTGCGAATGTAATCTAGCGACAGTTCAATCGAGTACCGCAAGTCAGATGCTTTCTGCTCCTGATTGTCTTTGTTTCTGCGTTTTACAACTGCCACACAGTTGGGCATACAAAATTATTGCGGAATTCTCATGGGGCGTTCTGTAACAGTCCCAGTACATCATTTTTCTTCTTTTTTTAGAAAAAGGCAGTGGAGGTTAGTGCAGGGGGTTGCAAGGTTAGGCTTACAGCTGTGCCCCAATCTCGGTTAAAGGAAACAATGCGCTGCCTAGGTGGAAGCTAGGATTTTAAGTCGGTATCGACTTCGATATAGTATGTTCAATGTAATGCCTTGACGGACTGCTGAGCTTTCTCGCCGCTATCAACATCACCGCATTCATGGTCTCTGAGAGATGACAGCTTGTCCCAGTAACCTCCAATTTTCGCTTGTTTTGAGTCACCCGGCTCTATTCTAACGTGCAGGTTTCCTAGCCTCTTAATACAGCTTAATTATTCTGCCACTAGCAACCGTATTTCCTTTTGGTTGGCATATATTTTGTTACGCTAGAAGACCGCGGTCTGTATCCACAAAATGCTCTTACGATAGAATTGTTTGCAAGAGCAAATGCGAACCAGTATTGATGCTGACACGATTATTCTTAGCGAGGACGACCAGCCTATAAAAGAGAGCACTTACGAACAAGAAGCTTTGTGAATTCAGCTCTACCTCTCCAACATATGCATTATAAACATGTTGAGCGCAGTGCACTGCCTGCTGAATTTTAGTTTTTACTGCGACAACACTTAAGCGCTCGAAACTGTGTTTGCCTTGTCCATCCGTACCATTCGTCCCATTCTGTTACGCGGACGACGACCATTAATTGTCGTCATTGACGACATACGTCGACGATTTTTTTTTCCTCATTACGCCACCTCCTCATCCCCAGGTTCGACATTGCCACAGCGTTAAAAATATAAAGCTTCTCCACAACAGCCTTCATTGAAATTTGAACGCATGCCAGTGAAGCAATGAGCATTACAGAGCCGAGTGCGCTAACCACTGAGATATATTTTTTCTTTATTGCCTCGCATGTAACAGAGCTTACAAACTCAAACGCAACAGTGTTGGATAATTAGCGAAATGCTACGGGCTTCAGACTCTGAGAGCAGTGGCTTCGGTGCATGTATTTCGGAGGTCAGAAGGAGTAACACTTTAGTGGATGAGGACTACATTATGTGGGCACCGGATAAATATTGTTCTCGACAAGATGGCGGTATGTTTACGCGCAATTGTTTGATGACATGCTCGTGAGACCAGCGTCGGCGGCACAAGAACGGCGTACATGACAATGATTATGATGAGCCTCAAACATGACAAATACGCGCAATAGAGGATGCGCCGAGAATAAGGTTGTCGGCGGAAAGCAACGTCGGAAGTATCGACCACGTCAATGCCAACAGCGATGTCCTAGTGACAACGGCACGTAGTTTACACAGTAGTTCACAGTTGTCGCAGGCGCGAAGCACCCTATATCGCAATACTGCAAATATACAAAGAAAAAGGAATCCTCAAATATTTTAGGTGGCCCTGCGTCAATTCGCCCGTGTCATCGGTTGTAGCAGATGCTTTGTCCTTAGGGTCTACGTATTTGAAGGTCCCAGGCGGGACTTTCAAATTGCGTCATTGAGCCTTACAAGCATAAAGTCTTTAACACAGCAACTGCCTCCTCATTCGCTGCCTGATTGACTGATTGATT
The DNA here is from genome assembly GCF_013339745.2 of Dermacentor silvarum. Classification (NCBI taxonomy): domain Eukaryota; kingdom Metazoa; phylum Arthropoda; class Arachnida; order Ixodida; family Ixodidae; genus Dermacentor; species Dermacentor silvarum. The sequence goes on along the minus strand of NC_051159.1, from coordinate 134,256,577 downwards.
GATTTACAGAAAAACTGAATCTGAAAAAAGAATGGTGTAAGGAGACTTCAAATTTGTAGGTAAAATGACACGCGACAGTCACGTCATGCAGGTAGGTGCTTGGACGCTGCCCTACTGAACGATAGAAAACTACAAATGAGACTCTTTTACGCAAAACAGTAAACATTCACCATGATGCAATAAGATTATCTGCATCAAATATGTTTAAATAGTAAAATGATGAACTGCCAAGAACACAAAAAAAAAAGATTAGCGAAAGTCTTGGGCCAAATCACTGAGGATAAAAGGTTCTGTGAAACTATGAATTTTAACTAAATAAATATAGACTATATAGGAAAGGGGAGTCTGAGAGTGCTAAAATCTGTCCATGTACGCAGTTAGAACTCCACAACATGCATTACTATGTTGTACAGAAAGGAAGATGCGTACATAACAAAGAAGAAAAGGGCAGAGCTTATCTGATCCACACCGATTTTTTTTTTCTGTACAATAACATAATTATAATTACCACTCAAATTAAATAATAAATAAATATTTTTAATTCTTACTGCAAATGAAAAGTCCTACGACTTCAGTCTGCGGAACCTCCCTGAACCGGCACCGTCGAAGATATGCGTAGCATTCTATGGTTGATGGCGTGGTGCCGGGATGTATATGTTCAGCAATGTAAATATGCGCCTCTCTCTGCTCGTACTCCTCAGGTATATATAAAGACATAACGCATACATCAGCGTACCCTCCGCACACATCATTACCACGCATAACACATTCCGCACCACGCCAACCACCGTATAATGCGATATAATGCTACGCATTATATGGCGGCTGGCGTCCAGGACAGTACCCGTTCAGGGAGGTTCCGCTTAACTTTCTTCTCATTGTCCATTTATCTGTGACTATACTTGTCCTAAATAAATGTACTGCTTCACAGTTTCATTAAGCTGTCCGACAGTCGTTCATATAGGAAGTAGTCGCTAGTTACTGCTCTAGGGTAGGTAATCTGTGTATTGTTGAAGCAGCATTTTTTTTTGACGCTGAGTGCGCGTTCCTTATAGTGTTGCAACTGATCCAATGCAGCCCCCCAAAAGCTTTAATGAGACCTTTGCCAGGCGCTTGTTGTCGGCGAGTACCAAAGGCTATCATGAAATTCCTACACGAGAGTGGTCTCGATTTGAGACGTTTAATAAACCTAATTGCTGATAACGTCAACCTTAATCGCCATTTTCGTCCACAATTTTCGTAGCATATAATTTAGTAAAGTGCCTAAGAATCTGTGAGACTTACTATAATCACTATCAACTTTGCCCTACATTAAAGTAATGAATCTTTTGTGTCTGCTAGTTTCTACGCAGCGACTAAATTTTGAAAATATACTAATTTATACCTGGTTGCGTGTTTCAATTACACTTTACGTGGGCGGATGCAGCCCTTGAAAGCGCAAAGGATGCAGAAGTGAGAATGAAGTTGGAAAATAATCGGCTAAAAATAAAAAAAAAGCACCCGTGGCGTCTCTGCGGAATCGGAGTCCAATTTTCGGCAAAGCTGTTTCTTTCAAGCATTGACATTATGAATTCCAATTTCCCCACACAATTCAAGATGTTGCCAACATATAATGCTTGCATTATACCGCTTTCATTAGTGCATTACTTAGTTCTCCGAGGACACCGTACTCGCCTCGTGCAACGCATGAAAACAGGGATAAACCGAGACTTCAGTAATTATACTAGCGAATCTCACAAATTAGCTAGAAATGTTACAGTTCCGCCACACATTACAGGTAACATGCCCACAGTTTCGTCAAACGTGAACACGGGGTGATGTATAGTTGCCCCGTAGCGGGTAATGGTCACATAATGTTCTCAGTCTTAATTGAAGTTATTTTTTTACAAAGTATGCAATTCATACACACACGTACGTTTAACTTATCATGTACATTGGCTGTGCAGTTCCCCCTATATTCACCAAGTTTGATCTTGGTGTCGGTTACAGTTGTCTCAATACAGCAGGCCCGAAAAATGACATTACAATTGTGTGGTCTTACGTGCTAGAACCATGATCATCCGGATTATGGGGCACACCGTAGTAGGGGTGACTCCGGATTAACTTCGACCACCTGGAGTTCCTTAAGTGCAGTGCACCTAATGCACTGCACACGAGAATTTTTTTGCATTTCGCCCCCATCGATATGCGACCGCCAGGGCCGGGATTCAAACCCCATCAACAGGTTCAGTCAGGCGCCGTTCGTAATACACACTTGGAACGCCCCGGAGCACTTGAATACCTAATTTATTGCAAAGGCTGTAATTATGATGTGATTATGGGTAATGTCTACACCTGACCAGTAATCGGTTCCTTATGTTTGACAAATTTAAAAATTGTGCCTTGTTTAGATCGCAGAAAACACAAGGGAAAGCTACTAGGAACCTCGTATTACGCATCACAGTAATGGGAAAAGGAACTAATTCTTAGCATTTATTTTCAATACACATATTTACCTTCCACACCTCAAACTTTCCATACATATTACCCGTAACATAGCCCCCCGTTCTTACCAAATATACATTGATGCCACCTGTTCTATCGGGACAGCGGGAAAGCTTTACAAGCATTTCATATAACGCGTCTAAACAGCCAGAAAATGGAGGTTTAGTTATTTTTATTTAGCCAATAATTATTTCACACACTTGATATTTTGACTGTGCGCCACCCATACTATGCCATCAATTTTATTTATATGTCCATCCGTTGAAAACGCGCATACAACCTCTTCGAACGCTTCTAGTAGCCCGAGCGAGAACTTCGTTGTAAATACAAGAAAAGAAATGAATGGTATGACAGTTTCCATTGGCGCTGACGTTTACATTGGGAGGCTGAAGTTTCGCTTTATACTGCATCTCAAGAGCTCTCTTGCATACAATGCGTGATGGAGTCATAGAGTGTGGTTACCGTTATTTGTTTTATTTCGCGGGAAGAGAACAAATAGAAACCTCTCATTAACGTTCGAGTCTAGCGCTCATTTCGTATTATATTATAATTCATCAGTTATCCTAATGTTAGAGCTCATATGGAGAAAAACAGTGAGGCATCTGCACTGCCCCTGTTTTAGCGGAAGGCTCTCTATGAGGCAGATAAGTGCAAAAAATATCCGCGCTGCGGCGCTAACGACTTGCTTAACGGGGCCTTGATTGCTAGGGAGCACACAAGTTTGGTTACCATGGAAGGGCTAGATAAGCTAGATCAATGGCGGAGTGGTCGTCAAAAAGCTATGCCGGTTAGGAATTCTGCATGGCTGGCCGCTATCGGCATTGAAGTTTATGCTCCGTAATGAGTGCGTGGGTCTCTTTGCCCAAGAAATGTCTTTTTTTCTTACATTTCGCTAATATGTGATCTTCGTATCTGTAACTGCAAGTTAGCTTATCGTGTGATGAAAAACATCCGTAACGAGGCATATTGCCTTTTCTCCCTTGGATCGACAGACTATATTGTACTGCATCATGACTCGTAACGCAGAACGTACCATTAGTGTCAGTGATGGGAGAAAACGCCGATTCTGGTATTCTGGTATGAAGTAGAACCTAGACGACATGGTTAGTGTTGATATGAATTAGTTAAAACCTGGGAAGCAACTTCTCGACTTCGTAGAGTTTTCGTGCGTCTATATAGGCTTATGCGCGTTCATGTCTGTGCGTGAGCGAGAGAGAGAGATAGAGAGAGAGAGAGAGGGCATACGTTGTGCGTTTGTACTTGCGTACGTGCGTGTTTTTACACAAGGAGCTTTAAAAAACAAGGTTTCCGGGAGTGGAAGCTACAGCAGCTTCTTACCAGCAAAGGTGATGCCAGCGCTTGCCCCTACTTCACCTGTGAAAAAGAGCCTTGCAGGCTGGTGTTCGCTTGCAGATTGTGCTTTTGCTCTGTTAATGTAAACACTAGGCTAAATAGAAAATCGAAGCTGGTTGTTCCTGACGAAACTATTACCTTTGGTTGAGTATCGATTACGTGGTCCCCAATAAAATTTGCCAGGATGTTCATGCTTCATCCTATAGTAGTAACACAAAGATACACGTCACGTCGACCAGTATCTGTACGGCAGTGTTATCCATCTAAAGCTCGTTGATCGAGTGCGAGGAACGCGCTTCTTTTTATTCCCTACAAACTAATGTTTTATTGCGATAGCAATTATATGGACACTTCCACCGGATTTCTGCCGTCGCCGTCGCCGTCGCCGTGAGGTTCCGTATAGATAAAATCTTCGCCGCGCGCCGTATGCCCGAGCGGAAGCGTGCGGGGACGCACGCTGTCACGGAGAGCGAACGCACTCAATCTTCCACGCACAAGCAAGGAAGCGGGAAGCGAGCGGCGGAGGGAGCGGGGGGAGGGGGGGGGGGGCATTTCTACTCTGCCAACAACCGCGCTCGTCGCTCGCTCGCACCATCTCTTATCTCCACACGGCTCTGACCGTTATGCACTGTGCATTCGCCGCTCAGTTTCCGTTGAAGCGATAGACCGCACGTACCTTCGCCCGCTGCGGCGTATATGCGCTTGCTGCCAGCGTTTTTACAGTCGTTGTCTGCAGTCATTCAGTGTGATCTATTCATGTTTGTTTGTGCGCGCTCACACCACAGTTAGTAATAGTCGGTCCACATTTTCCAGTGCATGCTACACATGCAATGCTGCCCGGATCGGCAGTGCAGCGCTACAGGTGTGTCCCTTCGCACACGCTGCCCACGGGCAGCGCTTCTCATCAACACCACCGTTTCACACGCGCCTTCTCGTGGTCATCGAGTCTCTCTTCATGTCGGTATACTTACGCCGCCGCACACCTGCTTACTTAATCAGCTCATGTTTACTACAATTCATATTGCTACCAAAGCCGCTCACCTTACTTCGTATGACATTGCTGTGTTGCTATCGCATTCATTGCTTCGCCCTTAGGGCGAAACGCTGACATTTTTTATCGTGACACTCCTAAGATGGCGGTGGTCTGTCTTCAGTTTTGGGACATCATTTCCACCCCAGCAAATTTTTATTGCGATAGAAATTATATGGACACTTCAACCGGATTTCTGCCGTCGCCGTCGCCGTGAGGTTCCCTATAGATAAAATCTTCGCCGCGCGCCGTATGCCCGAGCGGAAGCGTGCGGGGACGCGCGCTATCACGGAGAGCGAACGCACTCAATCACCCACCCGCAAGCAAGGAAGCGGGAAGCCAGCGCCGGAGGGAGCGCGGGGGGGGGGGGGGGAGGGGCACTTTTGCTCTGCCAACAACCGCGCTCGTCGCTCGCTCGCTCGCCCGCACCGTCTCTTATCTCCCCACGGCTCTGACCTTTATGCGCCATGCATTCGCCGCTCAGTTTCCGTTGAAGCGATAGACCGCACGTACCTTCGCCCGCGGCGGCGTATGTGCTTGCTGCCAGCGTTTTGACAGTCGTCTGCAGTCATTCAGTGTGATCTGTTCATGTTTGTTTGTGCGCGCTCACACCACGCTTGTTCATTCAGTTAGTAATGGTCGGGCCACATTTTCCAACGCACGCTACACATGCAATGCTGCCCGGATCGGCAGTGCAGCACTACAGGTGTGTCCCTTCGCACGCGCTGCCCACGGGAAGCGCTTCTCATCAACACCACCGTTTCATACGCGCCTTCTCGTGGTCATCGAGTCTCTCTTCATGTCGGTCTACTTACGCCACAGCACACCTGGTTACTTAATCAGCTCATGTTTACTACAATTCATATTGCTACCAAAGCCGCTCACCTTACTTCGTATGACATTGCTGTGTTGCTGTCGCATTCATTGCTGCGCCCTTAGGGCGAAACTGTGACATTTTTTATACGAAAGCATGAAATGGCCCATTGAGCGAAAAAGTCGGCGTCTGTAGCAGTGAAATGGCAGCTGAATTCCTATTGGCTGCGACGTCACGTCACGCGTGCGCCTGGATGAAGCGGAGTGGGAGAAACAGTGTTGCGTGAGGGGAGAGGGCATCGCCACTAAGCCACGTCACCCTCGCGCCTCGACGGAACAGATACGGTGACGAGACGGAGCGGTGCGAGACGGCTTGTCGTCGGCGAGGCAGTCGCATGACGCGCGCGGGTAGGTGCCGCCGTCTCGCTTTGGGAAGCTGTCGCGCGGTCCATATTTCTCTCTCTCCCTCTATCTCACTCCCACTAGGCTTAGCCGCTATGCGCGCGTATACCGGCCTTGGTGGCTGCTGCTGCTTCCTCGGCCTCTCATCGCGCAGGACGTCGGTGGCATGCGGCGTCCTTGATTTCTTAGCATTATCGCCCAAATGATTCTGGTCTACAGCCAACATGTGAATGTAGAAACTGTACAAAAGAAAAAATAATAACCCGCACCAATTTAATCGCAAAAGTCGATGACATATCTCGCAGCAAAACACAAAAACATAACGAGCAGCACAAAACTCGAAGGGTCGCTCAGCGGCGTTTAATTGGACATCAATGCTTTCGCATTGATGTCCAATTAAACGTCAATTAAATGTCTTCCCAATGCTGTTGGAGTAGTACCATGCGCACGCACGCACGCACGCACGCACGCACGCACGCACGCACGCACGCACGCACGCACGCACGCACGCACGCACGCACGCACGCACGCACGCACGCACGCACGCACGCACACACACACACACACACACACACACACACACACACACACACACACACACACACACACACACACACACACACACACACACACACACACACACACACACACACACACACACACACACACACACACACACACACACACACACACACACACACACACACACACACAAAACACCGTTGGGTTTAATCAAGTTACATTTAATCTCCCATTCAAACTTCATCACACGCACTTGTAGTAGCGTGCCAAGCCGGCAGCTAGGCTAATATCCCCACTTTCATTCAACTACGCCCCTCGCTCCTCTGCTCACCGTTCTCTTCTTTGCATTGCGGCACGCAAGACTATAAAAAAATGATAGGGGTACAGGACGTACAGATTCTTGTCAGAGGCCAAAGCGTACGTAGATTTATTTAAAGTGGCTACCTGTCTTTGGCTCTCTTCGCCGTTTTCTTAGTCGGCGGCAGGAACTTCTTCACTGATAGAATCAAGAGAGGGTAGCGTGATAGGCAGATAGAAGGCCGTCGCGGAGGCGGAGCCAGTGGACAGAAAGTAGGTCCACAGGGATGAGAGAAGGTTTCCGGTGTTTCTGAACCTCGCTAGCTGCTCGGGGAGGCGCTGACGTCGCGCCAGAGGTTGGCGAATCTTGTGGATAGGCGAAGCGGCGAGCCATTTTGCTGCTGCGATGACCGTGGCAGAGTAGGAATAGAAGCTGGAAAAGTGACGCCAGGTTCGGCACCAACGTGCGGACGCCATGGCCGCAGACGAACGGGAAGAAATGTTGAGCCGACAACATTCATAGACAATTCAGCTGATTTAGAAAGACATTCTTTCACTTTGACGATACTTTTTGATTGTGCCTGCATAAAGTGTTTTTATATATTTGAAACCAGTAGGAATCTCGGCCATCTGGATGTTCCATATGAGACACGGACTTCACTGGCGCTGCAACTAGCAGCAGCACCGATGGGATGAGTAATTTTGAGCAAGCTACCGCGCCAACTTCGACGGACGGTGAAACTGGCATTTAGTAGGAGCATTTTTTTCCCTATCGCAGGCTGACTAAGAATCCAAAGCTTTATCTTCTCTCTTACCCGCTTCTGCCATCAGCTGTCGTTTTTGCGGGTCGTCTCTAGCGTCTGCCGCCTTTTCCGTCTTCCGTTCCCACGAGCAATTCGCAGAAAGTAAGGCACAGTTTCAAAGTAGGATTGCTCATTTGCCACGCTATCACCTTACCACATTTAACGCGAATGACAAGAGAGACGTGTTTTTTTTCTCCTTCTCTTTCGTTTCCTTTCTTTTTGTCATTTACCGCACTTGCCCGACCTTTTGAAACATCGCTGGAGGAGATGCTCATGCAGAAATAACATGCATAAAAAAGGTCTCTCTAGGGCCTGGCTACGCTCAAGTTTGTTCGCGCGATGAGGCAGATTGACGAGCACTTGATTACCCAATGCCTTTTCCTTGCGGCTTCCTACATGCTTTCGTTCGTCTGAATTTTTTAGCGAAGTTGAATATCACATAAACAAAAAAAATATCCGATCATTAATTTTGCAGTCGAAGATTGTCGCGGTGTTCTATGACTTCTTGTTGCTCGTGACACTGAAAAATGATTGTGAGATTGTCAAATGAAGAAGCATGGAGTCGTTAGTAGTTTCTTGAAGCTCGTTAGTAGTTTCTTGAGCTGAACGGAGTCACTGCCTTTCATTTTTTTTATGTTGCTCTTCCGCGCAAGAAACGCAGCGGTAAATACCAACGACGATTCAAGACTCAAGGTATGGGGACAGAGAAAGAAAATGAAAAAGATTTCCTCGCGGAAAGTCTTTGCGCAACGAAGCGTAAAAGCTGCGTGAAGCTTGGCTCGTTTCACGTCCGTATGAAACAATCCGACAATTTCGAAGCGGTCCATTTTTTGTAACAGTTGTGGAGAACTTCCTCAAACGAATTTTGGTTGGCTTCCTGTACTACCTGGCATGCTATAATCATACAGGCTGTCCACAACTTCTTCGTAAATATTATGGCTAGCGTACATGCTACGTCGAGTTGCAGTTGGGGGACGTGAGCAATGATAGGTGCATGTCAGAGGTACCCTGTCTGGAAATATAAAGCACTTGCACTTGCAGGTGACAACAAGGAACTTTTTTTCAAGCAATGAAGTGAAGTTGGGATGTTTCGATCAAGAGACTGAAAACACACTACGGGGACAAAATGAGCCTCACTCAGGAATGCGATTTTCCTGCAAACCCTCCATTTCCTTGCGTTTCTTTCAGCAGAATATCGCTTTGCTACCCCGATGTTGAACAACGATCGCATTACCTCCCTCTTCTTCAAGCATTGTCGTTCAGATGCCATGACAGTTTTAGAGATAGCGTAATAAGAGCCCTCCTCTGTATTTTTTATATTCTTTGTTACTTCACGTCCTTGTTTTCCTCCGTGCTTCGAACGATCTCAGTGAACGATAAATAGGCGCCTCTGCTTAACGTAACGTGAGAGGACACGGATTTCTTTCCTGACACCTACCGACGGTGCCGAAAGATGAAAAACGTCACTGTTCCTTTCGTGACTGATCACATATCCCTGGGAGCCAACCGCGAAAATGCCCGCCTACACGTAGACAACGTCTCTTGAAACAACTTCCCTCCGCCGGCTGTCATATATACGCAACATAGTACTGATTGATTGCGACGCTAGTAATAAGCGGTTAAGAAAAGTGCTCTGAAGATGAGTGTTTTAGTTTTTATTGGAACACGTAAAGCTGGTCGTTAAAGAAGCATGCCAAGGACTCCTCATTCCGCACCTTCATCACCCTTGTGTCATGTGACTTCATCTGCATGCGTAAATGAGGAGAGCAGTGGTAGTAGGGGATGGAGCAATCATCCTAATTTTTTTAAATGCGAAGCGTCATTCTCCGAGTGCAGTCACTTTTTTTTGATGGCCGGCGTAAGGGCATGGTATTTTGCCGTTTTCGTGAGCCGATAGCGCAGTCTAAAATTATGTGCCACAGGGGTGAATTGGTATGTGCAATGGCCATTTGCGCTGGGGCCAGTGGATGTGTGACACTGAGTTTTAGTTTTCTTTAAATGTTAAATATTGCCGTTAGAAACATTCTGTCCTAATTATTACGAATATAAACACTACAACATATAATACCTACGTAACGGCTAGCTACACAACAGTTATATTATTCATACATCCGTTTTCTACAAATCATGAATGATGCGCAGTACGTAGATGCCAAAGACAGTTGAGTCTGACAAATTGTTTCACTCAAGTGATCCGTGCAGTCGTTTAAAACAAAATTGAATTGAGGCGAACTGTTTTCTCTACACAAGAGACAATGGAATTATTCGCGCGGACTTGCGTGAAGCTCAAGCCCCTGCATAATTTCCTCAAAGCGTAAATTGTTCAACCACGAAGTATACCATGTCAGAAGAGCCCATGGCATTGCCAACTACGTTTAATTATGTCAAACCGTCCTTCAACCTTTGCCTTCTTTACATCCCCTTTAACGAGACTGCTAACTAATAACGCACATTTCATGAAGGTTGATGCCGTAGGTTTGAATATGACACCTGTATCGTTTTTGGAAGTCTCGTTTCCTGATAGTCTTCCACGTTAGAGCCCCAATTAAGGAATGGATAACGTAGGAATGAACGAAATGGTCAAGAAATGCGCTTTGAAGGAGGTGTAGAATCAGCAGGTAATGGAAGAAGAAGGATATATTATTATTATTATTATTATTATTATTATTATTATTATTATTATTATTATTATTATTATTATTATTATTATTATTATTATTATTTATGCGTGCGCCAGCTCTTAGGCCTCATGGTTGTTCCTGGGGAAAATAAATGATTGGTTGATTGATCATTACTATTCTTCTTTTTCTTGTAGCAGCTTCTGCTAGGCCAAACCCCCACAGTGGGTATGTGCCAACACTTCACATTAGCTCAAGCAGCAGCAGCAGCGTAGTGACTTTGCAGTCATGCATAGCGGGTCCATCCACAAGCGAGACAAGAGCAAGTCTAAGTACAAGCGGAAGTCTAGAGGCAAGAGCAAGTCAAAAAGAGGCTACTTCACCCATGAAGACTACAGTAGCGAGCCGTGGAACGTCGCCGGATCCTCGAGGGATTGTTTCAACGGTCGACCCCGTTGGCTGACCGGCCGTCACGACCCGTATCCTCGCTACCTGTGTGAGCCTCAGCCTTTCTATGTGTTGGAAGACGATAACGATGACGAGCGGTGCTACCACCGACCTTCGCAAAAACGCAGTTCTTCCAGACGTTCCAGCCGTGACTGTGTCGCACGAGGCGCGCGAACAGATCGGGAAAGGGAGCTCCTCGTTATTCGTGGCTGGGACAGGGACCCAGACAACTGGGACCACTGCAGTAGAAGAAGCAGCAGAAAACGATCCAGAAGTATTGTGGCCGGCTGGAAGGAAGGGTTCTCTACCATCTCCGAAGAGCCGACCAAGGAGGCGGCCGAACAGGCTGCGTACTGTTCTTCGTCATCGTCCAACTGCCCCGTTACGACCACGAAGACACGTGAATCCTGCGGCCCCGTTGAAGACTTCTCGCCCGCTGCCGTGGGCTCCGCGCGGACAGACAGAATAGTCGTCGAGCATCTACGGCCTACAAGAGAGCGCAGCCTACCCCGTGCTTTCTCTGTGACGTCAACTCTGGACAAGCTGGTAACAAAAAGCGGCTCGAATGCGAGTTGTGGCGAAGAGATTGTCCTTGGACCCGACCACCATTCCTTTGGCAGCGCTCAACAAAGCGAACAGACGACAGTCTGGAGCAGCGCGTTCGGCAGGTTACGATTATTCTTCGGTAAACTGCGGCCGATGCTGTCGATTGACGGCGACAGAATCTCAATCAAGAACATCGTATCGAAGTTCCACATCGCTAGACCAAAATATGTCCATGAAATCCTAGAGGAAGAACCAATACCGATTCCAACGGATGAACAAGTGCCTGCGCCTGATGTATCTGGTCGAGGTGAAAAGACGACTGGCCAAGAGTTGCCTCGCGTGCCGGCTTTGTATAAGCAGCTCGTCCAACTTGAAAGCATGGTGGACAGAGACCGAAAATGCGCGTTGGTCCTCGCCGTTGGTCTACTGAGTGCAGTATTCCTCTTAGCGAGTGCCTTCTCCGCAAGCAGGGGACTCGGTGTGGGTCTGCCTCCTGAACAATCGCGCGAGAAAGCAGTGAACGCCGAGTACGATGTGAACGCCAACGCGGCCAATACCAGCGACAAGACTCAATATATTTTGGCTGCGGACGGGGCGGCGACCATGTCCAGACTGCGCACAACCAGCGCACTATCCTCTAAAAACAACTCGTTTTTCAGCGTTAAGAACTATGCCAACAATAGCACGGACCCTGTACCTGAGGTTATGCATCTGTCGTCATTGTTGATCAGTAATGAGAATTCCAAGCACCCTAAAGTTACCGGAGAAAGCTTTACTGCAAGCAGCCAGGACGTTTCTTCCTCGCTAGTCAACCAGCCCATGCTTTTCGGAGATAAGGACGCGTTGAGTTACGACGGAAGCACCACTAGCGCAGACAACGATGTATTCTAGGTGAGAAGATAACCATCTTTTCAGCTATAATATTCATGAGTAAATCGACAACGTATTATTTCTGACAATATTGCGTTGAGAATATCGGCAACAAATAAGGTGAATATACGCTCATACCTAAATAAGCCATTATGTGACCTTGTCTTCAGTGCGCACGAAAGAACCCACCTTGTTTACACACTAAGATGTTTCATGCTGGGTAAGAACTATCCACTTGTTTAGTGATACGCTGGGTGAAAATTGCTGCAAAATAGTTGTGACCCTCATGGCTTGTACTCAATAAACAATACAAACTTTTGTGCCCGGGTGGTAGGGTTTATATATAATCTCAGTCCAACATTGGGACCGCAGTGCATATTGATGCAAATTTGTTCTGTGTAGGAAATTCATAAAGAAAACTGAACAGCACAAACCCAAATTTAAGTATGAAATGCTCCGGTGGGAGACACGAAATTTGAAAACTTGCTCCCGTAATCTAGTGACCTCGCAGATTCGCATAAAAAACTTTGTTTACGAAAAAGATTGTATTACTTTTCTGGTATTACGGTATCGGTGTAAGGCAAATATCATTGTCCCCGTATGTAATACTGGTATTGAATTTAGCTACGAATTATTTGCTCGCACAATCTTTTGATAGTTTGTGACTGCGGTCTCTCAAGGCGTGCCAACATAGCAATATTGCAGAACAGAGGCTTTAGGTTGCGACAAGATGAGTTTTCATTTTTGACAAGTTCCTAAAAAAAAAAAAAAAAACACGACAATGATCATGTGTACGGTATAGTTGCGACATACGCCATGAAAATTCGGTGAGCCACGAGCAACAGCGATTGCTGTAAAATAGGTGAGCTGTAGTACTAACGCCCTCGTCATCGTACTGCCTTCGTAGTTCCATCGATGGCATTCCTCCTTCGCCATTTTATCGTCATCACTACGTCATCGTCATATAGTCGTCGTCATACAGTCATGGTCATGGCCGACTTTTGCGAACGAGTGCGATAGCCAAGTGGGCCAATCGCGGATGCAATGTGTGTCGCATAGAGCCGAAACAATGAAAACGATGGAACGACCTACAGATTATAAATACAGGCATCTTCAGCAATACGGTGCGTCGCGACGCTGCTTGAATGGTAATCGCATTAACGTCCACAGTAATCGTGAGATGTGTTCTGCCGGAATTTTCTGTTCTTTTGATGATGATGGTTCATTTAACAATGGCAGAAACCCACTAACGAACTCGGTGGTATTACGGTAAAAGAAATATGTAGATAAAGACATGAAAGAAACCGATGACAAATCAAATGAAATAGTGTGCGCAAGGCTGACTACCGTATTCGTTTCATTTGTTTGTCATTGCAGTGTGTAGTTTTCATGTTCTGCATATCCTATCCTCCTGGCGGGGGCGACAGCAAGCTGTAGAAAAGAATTAACCATGCTCGAGCACACCAACATGCTAAGATCACATTAGGCTGGACCGATTATATTATGCATAAGATAACAGGAAGCAACTAAGTTAACGTGGGAGGTATGGCAGGAATTTCTTCCGGAGAAACAATGGCTTTAAATTCCCTTCGACGTTTTTTTTTTCGTCTTTCGTATTACAAAGAACTGGCTCGGGTATTCGCTTTGGATATTCGTCAGGGGCAATAGGTAAAATACGCGTCCCCATAATTTATACAACAGCGTTTTCAGTCGTGTTTCATTGGCGTAGCCATCGGCCTTTTGATGACATCGTCTGCCCGCGAATCAGACTGTGAAAGACAGGTTGACTTGGCATAGCTGTGACATCTTTCTCAAGTTCATCGTGCGGCTGTCCACAGATCGATTGCTTGCTCCGTATATACAGCTGACAAGGCTGAACAGACAGAGAGAGAGAGCTATATATATATATATATATATATATATATATATATATATATATATAGCGACCGATAGACAGACATACAGATAGCTAGATGGATAGATAGATTGATAGATAAATACATTAGATAGGATCTCAAATGAAACAGGAGAGCTTTGCCTTTCGGCACATTAAGCGAGCTACTCCAGATGAATGGGAGCCTCTTACGCTCTGCCGTCTGCCATCACGAGAAACACAGCATTTGCATAGCACAGTTCAACTAGTTGTGCCAGAATTCATCCATAGCTGAAAGTAGAGGTCAGTCATACTGGGTCGAATTTAATAAGGCTTCTTTTTTTTTTCTGGTCCTATACATTTAGAATCATCCATGCCATCGAATTGCTGATCCCACTGAGAGCAAGGGCAAGACTTCGTGAGAAGTAAAGAGAAAGGTCGAAAGAAATGAGAAATGAAAGAAATCGGTAAAAAACAAGAGAAAAAAACTTCTTGGAGCAATTCGTTCAATCGATCTTTTTTTGGCGTGGTATATAGCACCAATTATGCTCTGCTTCTAATCCGTACTTATGACTCCCCGGTCTAAACATGCCTATTCTGGGCCTGTAATCACAAAAAGAAAGCTCAAACGATAGGATTGTTTGTAGGAGTAATTCAGAAGCAATCCTGATCCTGGACATATTATTAACGAAGGCGATCAGCAAGTAGCAAAGAACACTTACGAACAAACAAAAAAGCTTTTTGAATTAGGCCCCTGCTCTTAACAAAGACGGGGCGCCGCTCGGCCCACCAATGACAGGCGAAAAGAAATAGAATTTTGAATAGGATCGCAATATTACTCCGGCTCTGGCAGAAATTAAAGTAAAAAATAAAAGTGCTAAAAACTCTAAGAAACAGATAGAAATGATTGTGAAACCACCTGCCTTGTATTTTCCCGAAGCGAAACGAACTTGAATCTAGAGCCCAGAGGCGTTTACATAAATTTGGCGAGTATGTATATCGGGTGGCCGATCAATACATGTTTACGATAAAGGTCGATGGCACGTCTGGCTTTTGTTGTTCTGCCTTTCGTAACAATGTGGCTATCAAGCGTAAAAAAAAAATTCACGCAGAATAAATGCAGGCGGTTCCTTTGCATATGAATGAGAGAACGCTATGCCTGCTTGAACTGCGGTTGTTGGAGCGACTATAGTAGTTGCCGGCGCTCCCAGGTAGCGTGGAAAATGAGCGACATCCACGGTTTCCACTCAGTAATATAAAAAGGGACAATAAGTATTAGGTTTCCATGTTTTGAGCGCCGCAGATCATGATGCGACGGTAATGAGCGTCAATGAAAACAACAGTTGCGCAAACGTTCTCAGGATTACACGCAATGACTATGCTTGTGCAGGGCAAATCAAACTGAAAGAATACGGAAGCGCAAGTTATACCTGGTTGAGCGGGCCGTCCTTTCTGAATAAAGGAAGCAAGGTACACATTGGCACGACACCTGACGGCGTGCGTGATGTGATTAAGCTGGCAGAATCACCAAATAAGATGTATGGGATGTGTTTGAGCACATCTGTCAAGCATGCATGTGCGAAGTGACGTGCATAGTTCTCCGCAATGAGCATTTTCTTTGTTAAGCTAGAAGTGTTTGGAAGAAACAGTTGCAGCCAATCCTGGCGATGGATATATTATTAGCGAACGCCGCCAGCCATTAGCGGTAAGCTCCTATACGAACGAAAGCCTTCGTGAATAATTCCCTGGGTCATCGGCTGGGAATCCAGGGACACCAGTTCAACCATTTCCGGTTCGTTCAAAAGCCGGGAATCTGCATAGAGGCTTCAAATTAAGCACAACGAACAATTGTTTGAAAGGGATGAATTCATCTTTTGCAGGGCGTTTCGGGCAGAACGTTTTTTCACACATTCTCAAGCAGATTTCACTCAAAAGGAGGCAGATGCAAATTTGTGACCACTGTAAATAATACTGGCTAAAATTAACAGTGCGCTTTGATTCTTTCATCGCCTTGTTGTCTAGAAGTTCCAGCGTCATGCAAACTAAGGCATTGTTGTCGCATTACCCTCTCCCCTTGTCCCCGTGCAAGGAACGGAAGATTATGAAGTCGAAGTCTCGAAGTTTTTCTTTCGTAAGTGTTATTTGTCATTGGCCAGCTGTCTTAATTAATAGTAAGTTCAACATCACAGTTGCGTGGCACCTGCTCTTACGAGAAATTTGATCGTAAAAACGTTTTTTTTTTTGTGCGTGTGTGTTTGAGTACAAGGCTTTGTAGAGAGTTATGACGGCAACGCGCCATTTGCGCACTGCTGGAAGCACTGCAGATGTTTACGCTCAACGCATTTCCTCTATTTCTTGCTTACGTTTTCATCTATTGTGCGTACCTCACTATATGCAGCTAGCGGATGTCTTACTCTAACCAATGATGATGCACCGTAAATCCCCATGCCCTCCTCTTTATGATGACGTCCGGACAACCACAGAAGCAAAATACAGTGGACCATAAAATAACCTGATTTCGCACGTGCGCGTTTCTAAACCGCCAGACAATCAGCGTTCTTTCCTCATCTTTGATCCACGCAGCAGGGCCGTAGGTCGGGCTCGATATATTGCGGACACGCGTAGAGCCCTGTCGGCATAAGCCGCGACAATGAAGTTGTGGAGAATGCTTGGGACACGCTCCTCAAACAAGCCTGCCGCGACATGCGCCGTTGGCGTCAATAGACACAGGCAGCGGCGTTCAAGGTTTGGCGCTGGGGCTTGCGAAACGTCGGGCGATTTCACCTCACCACAGCTTCGTCATTAAGCGCCGTCGAGCAACAGGATAACGTGACGGTACGGTCTCCGCCTTGGCCTGTCGTGGGCACAATGGGCAGCCTCAACCTATAGGCGTGAAGCTGAAATTGAATACACGAAGGCGTGGGGTTGTGGCATCAAACGTAGCCATGTGAGCGCCCTGCACAAGACAAGAGAGTGTGTTGCCTTTACGCGACAATATTTGTGCCTACGGGTGATGGAAGGATTAATGATAGGCGTACCGTTCAGAAAGAGGAAGACCGAGGTGTGTGTTAGACAGCAAACCGTGGCAGGCGATTTTCTAATTGATATTAACAGGAAGATATGGAGCTGGGTAGGCCACGTAATGCTTAGGACAGATAATCCGTGGTCGGTTAGAGTTTCAAAGTGGGTCCCAAGAGAAGGCAAGCGCAGTCAAAGAGGGCAGAGAACTAGGTACTGTGACCAAGTAAGAAAACTTGCAGGGATGAAATGGGGACAGCTGGCGCATAACAGTAGTAACTGGAGATCGCTGCGAGAGGCCTTCGTCTTGCAGTGAGCATGAATAGACTGATGATGATAATTATGATTATGAGATCCACATAATATTTATTCCTGGTCTAGCTATACTCATTAAAGCCACCGGTTTGTAGTTGTGATCACTTTACGACGCATGGAAGCCCTTCATGACAGTTTTACATTGTTTAGCACTTATGCCAACGTTTTCTAGGTTGGTCATTCCACTTCCTCCTGCCCTTTTGCAAACACTCATTTATATTTTAATGTACTACGAAATGAAAAATAAATAATACCATGCGAATCTACATGACATTCAGCCACAGTGGTATTTTCCGTGGGGCGCAATAAATTATGGTTTTAATTTATTGTCGCTATTTTTCGCTACACATATCATTCCTGCCTACTCAGCAACTCCGGCAGCTGCGGTTGGACACTGATTCACATTAGACTGATCCGGACAATGGCACACGGAATGATGGAGTTGATTGGAATTACGCATTTGCCCGACTATATCGGTGAATTCAATGGCACTCGATTGCTAGTTCTTAATGGCCCCTTGAGCATGCACCACCACAAGCAGGTCTATATATCTTCGATGACAAGCAAGCAGTGCTACGGCAGCTTCGCATGACAGTGCTATGAATAATTAATTTAGTTGATGGTATTTGAAATGCTGGCAGCCTTGTTCACCGACTTTTTTTCACAAAATAAGCGGCGATAAAAATGGCTCGCCTTTGAGAGTAAATAGAGGCGGGGCTCATATTCCAGTGCTGGAATGCAAGGCGAGCATGTAATAAAAACAATGTTAAGTCTTAGCTCTTCAAACCATCTACGAGCAGTTTGACCAAGTGACGATGAGATACTGCCAACAAAGGAGGGTTATAAAACAATTATCTATATAAGAACATTATGCAGATTTCACGCATTGTGCAAATAGATGAAAGCGAAGATTTCATGAGCCAGCAGGGAAAAATGATGCATTACGACAGGAGACGCGCTGCACATTTTATTGACGAACGCGTTCCTCAGCCACAATTGTGGACCTTGCAGAGCAAGTGGAAGTTTTATACAGCATTAACACGTGTTTAATCACAAGACACGACGTGCTCGACCTTGTAGACACGTGACACAGTGGCACAGCACGATAAGAGAGGAGCAGCTAATTTCGGGGACGAACGCGTCCCATCACTTCTAGCTTCATCAACAGCTAGAAGATGCGCACGTTAACTTTTTAATGCGTCCGCATTTTTTGGCGAGTACCCCAGCAAAATCTGTCAGTCACGCGAAAAGTGTAATGCCTTGTATCTACACAAAAATGCATAATTAGTGAAGTTAACACATTTAATTGTTATATTACTCTAAGTGTAGATGATTGGTAGCTTTATAAGCCATAAGGAACCTTAAAAAAAAAAAAAAAATGTGATCAGCGAGAAAACCGTTCTCATCAGGCCGCCTTGACCGCTTACTTTTCCGCATTATGTGTGTGTGTGCAGAGAAGCCTGCTGTGGGGCTGCTGTAAATAACAGGTGGCGATAAAAAAAATAATATTGGTGACGTCGCCATCGCCCCGTCAAAGTCGTAACAAAAAAGAAGAAAGACTAAATGAAAAAAAAAAACAGCTGGGGTGAAACTGGTTGTGACGGCGTTACGGCTCAGTTGAAACGATCGTTTGAAAGGGACATGCAGCTTCCTGGCAACTCATCTTCACACCGTTCAGTACGCGATTTCCATTTCTTTGGCACTGGAAAAGCGATGGGTAGATATGCATCAGCTAGGAAAAGCAAGTAAGCAAAAGCAAAGTAACAGCCAAGCCGAAGAATGCTTACGCATTAGTAGACAGTTCTCAGAATGTCTGTAGCATTTCTTATAATTAAATTGTTGCTCTGCGACGCGTCTAACACGAAGCCTCTCAAAGCGATGGCTTTCCAATGGAAATTATTACGGGTGTTTTATTCCACACTTTTGGACATGCATTCGAGTCCTAATGGTTAGAGTATTGAGATTCTGTGCTGGGGAAGCCAGGTTCGAAACCAGTCATTAGTCAGAATGCACATTTTACACGTGTTATTTTAACTTTGAAGCATCGTTCGTCATACTGGCATCATTGGGTGCCAGGAACTGACAGCTGCCCTCACATACCTATCGCACTTCATGTGAAAATGTCCTGGACTGCACTAATCGAGGCGCTACTACCTGTCAAAAGACTACGATCTGCGGATCTATATTGCGCGCCATAGATTCTTGTTAGATTTCACCGGATGTATCCAACTATACATGTAAATCTAACTTACACGCACCAAACGTTCTATGCCGTAAGACAGGCTTTCGAAAAAAAAATGGTAATAGAATGAGTGGCAATTGCCCACAGGCACTTCTCATATTCCCTTTCTTCCCACTAGATAAACCGCTGACCTCAAAACCACTTGAGTAAAAGAAATGACAAAGTTTGGTGTCTGCCCCTCCCGCTTGGGCCAAGTTGGCCCGCAGTATTTTCAAATAAATAAAAATAAAAAAAAATAAAAAAATAAAACAACCCTCGATATTCTTGAGATTAGCTGGCCAAAAACTTCAGGTATTAACAAGTACACAAAATGTCCTTTGCACTGTGGCAACACCCATGTCCGGTATCTTCTTTTATACTTACAAAACAATGTCCTTATAATGGCCGTCAAATTCTCGTTGAGTCCTATATGGCAAGGTTTCCACGCGCAAACGTGATTTCTGCCAGTTCGAGCACTGCGTGGACTGGTTGTGTGTTTGTAATTCAAATTCAAAATTGCATTTCGGATGGTAGTGCTTGTAGTAATTGCCATTAGGTACTACTTCTATGAATAGCAGTAATCGACTCATTATAAAAATATGAGAATACGCGCCTAAGATTTTAAACTAACCACTTAATAGAATCCACGAGATGTTGGTGGACTAAGTCGTCTTCAGCGGTACACCATGTTTTCTCTACGGGTTCTTTATTTTTCTTCTTTTTGAAGACCACGTCTTCTTTGGAGACGTCAGATCAATTTGGGGTTCATGTGATCTGGGTATATGGATGTCGCTTTCTAATCACTTTTGTCAAAATAAAGCAATTTCAGGTATTCTAGTGCACGTGGAAAAAAAAAACAAGCCATCAAAATGACGCTTTCAACGAAAAAAAAATTAGGGCAGCTTCACAGTAGTGGTGCGAAGACTGGGCAAACAGCGAAGCTGGCAACCCCACCTAGCTTTATCTCGGTTCGGCCAAGTTTTTGCGAGGTCGGCCAAGTTTCGCGCAAGATCACCCCAGAATCATCGACAGTCCAAAGCGCAACGAACATTCGGTCATTAAAGTATCATCGTCATCATCATCATCATCATCATCATCATCATCATCATCATCATCATCATCATCATCATCATCATCATCATCATCATCATCATCATCATCAGAGGCATCATCATCGTCATCATCATCTATCTATTATGTCCACTGCAGGACGAAGGCCTCTCCCTGTGATCTGCAATTACCCCTGTCTTGCGCTAGCTGAGTCCAACTTGCGCCTGCAAATTTCCTAACTTCATTACCCCACCTAGTTTTCTGCAGTCCTCGACTGCGCTTCCCTTCTCTTGGTATCCATTCTGTAACTCTAATGGTCCACCGGTTATCTATCCTACGCATTAAATGGCCTGCCCAACTCCATTTCTTCCGCTTAATGTCAACTAGAATATCGGCTATCCCCGTTTGTTCTCTGATCCACACCGCTCTCTTCCTGTTTCTTAACGATAGGCCTAAGATTTTCCGTTCCATCGCTCTTTGTGCGATCCTTAACTTTTTCTCGAGCTCCTTTGTTAACCTCCAAGTTTCTGCCCTTGCATGTGTTAGCACCGGTAGAATGCAATGATTGTGGACTTTTCTTTTCAACGACACTGGTAAGCTCCCAGTCAGGACTTGGCAATGCCTGCCGTATGCACTCCAACCCAATTTTATTCTTCTGTAAATTTGTTTTCCCATGATCAGGGTCCCCTGTGAGTAATTGACCTATATAAACGTACTCCTTTAGAGACCCTGGGGCTGACTGGCGACCCTGAATTCTTGTTATCTTGCCAGGCTATTGAGCATTATCTTTGTCTTCTGCATATTAATCTTCAAACGCACTTTTACACTTTCTCGGTTAAGGTACTCAATCATTTGTTGCAATTCGTCCCCATTGCAGCTGAATAGGACAACGCCATCTGCAAACCGAAGGCTACTGAGATATTCGCCGTTGATCCTCACTCATAAGCCTTCCCAGTCTAAGAGCTTGAATACTTCTTGTAAGTATGCAGTGAATAGCATTGGAGAGACTTGTGTCTCCTTGCCTGACCCTTGGGAATCATGGGTAGTTGGGTGCAATAAGGCCGAAAAAAAAAACTCCAGATGCGCTAGTCCAAACGGTGCGGGCCTAAAACTGGAACCGGAAGTGTGGCGTTACTCAATGAAAGATGTGTGTCGATCCCGAAGGTAGTGCAGTCTAAACAATCATCTGAATGGTGCATTTTTGCGCCCAAGAAGACCTCGTCTTTCTCCGATGCCAACCGCGGTTGACTTGCCTTTCTCATATGAATAAACGACACATTGGTGCTTCTTGCGACCCACATAACTCGGAACGTCATAAGCATTACTTTTTTATTTCTTTTTTTCTCCTCTTTCTCTTCCTCCCGTCTTCCCAACGCCCCCTTTTCCTCGACCAGAGGTCTGCTTCTAGGGGCGGGGGGGGGGGGGGGGGGGGGCTATTTTGTAGGTGTCCACCAAGTGGATATGTCAGTTTCGTCTGCTGCTGAAGTGCGGATTGGTTGGGCGGAGGACGTGTGGGAGAAGACAGGCGCCCCCAGCCAATCAGCACTTCAGCTGCAGACGAAATGGACATGTCCACTTGGTGGACACTTACAGAATACCCTCTCCCCCTTCCTGGTTAACTCTCCTGGCTTTCCTCTCTTTTGCGATCTTTACGATACTTTCTTCGTCATCTTTTGGCTAATCATGATTTCAAATCATGATTTGAATTTGGGTGAATATGTATGAAATGATTCCCATTCGCGATTTCAAAGACGTCGTAGATACCTCCCATATATTCTGGAGATTTCAAAACCACATTATTGATCTATGAGCGAACTTGGCCGTCATTTGCAAAATCTGGCAAGCACAGGTGAGATACTTGAAATGCAGAAATATATACGCAAGTAATTGATATCGTAACCGCTACTGTTTCTGATTTGGTGGAATAATTACTAAAACGCGCTGAGGTTGTGAGATTACTGCCGACGAGTAACGTGCCTTTTATTCTTTGGCTTTCTTCAACTGAATTTAATTAAAGTAATAGCCACTTAATCACAAACATTTGAACTATATGTGGCTAGCAGAAACTAAAACAAAATACAGGGAAGTGCAAAGCTATGGCGTAAACTTTCCAGCGAAAAAAAAAAAAAGAAACCCACAAGAAAAGCACCCTCCACCCCAATCCTTCTCTGTGCAAAGTTCAACTTCGCATGAGTCCCGATAAGCTCGGTGTTTCTCGGACTGCCGGAAACACTGTTTACGTTTCCTACTGCCTGTTTCATCCGCTTTCATACCGGAAGTACACCGAAGGAAACGGCTGTATCAATCTTCGTCTCGGATATATAGAGGGAGAGACATCGGGTATCAAATGCGGATGGAAAAACACTGCAAAGCATAAAAAGAGTAATATCGACACGTAGAGAAGAACCAGAGAAAGTAACACCCGGTTTCCCGTGTCGCTAACCCAGGAGCGTTGCCGGATATTTCTTTTTACTTTTGTTACTTCCTGGGGCACAGGTCGTTCCGCCAGCTATTGCACAGGCCGTAAACTTTATACGAGTCCAAAGAGACGCGCCAAATGTTTGGCTTCAACATCCACACACTGGTGGAGGAGTGAAGTACTTATAAGTATGCTCCGAGAACGGGCAAAACAGGTGCACAGATGGACATTGGGACGTCGACTGCGCACAAATGCACAAACGCACTCACGCACATGCGTTTTTTTTTCTTCTCAGACCTTGGCGAGAAAAATAGTAGCCGTAATATCAGAACATATATTCAGTCTGCGTCACGCTGTTAGTTTCTTTTGCACAAGAAGTAGGAGCCATTCCAACTACGCCTCTTGTTCTCGGTTTCTGTTAGGGACATATCACGCATACTTTTGTGTGCAACGTTTATTAATGCAATCCCCATTTAAAATGAGGGTTGCATGAAAATTAGGGTTTCATGACTTCATGCCTTCTAATCAGAACACCGAGTGCGTAGTAAATCACGTGTCCCGTGGTTCATCATTTCTTAATTGCTTTTTTTTTTCGGACGCTTGGGACATAATGAAGCCATGACTCCAAGCAGTTCAACAAGCAGCATTTTCTATACGAGCGTTAGCAGTTGCTTGAAAAAAAAAACAAAAAAAAAACTTGATTACCCAGACATAACTGCAGCGTTAAACTGACCTTGAATGGCGGAACAATGTTTTTTGCAGGAACCAGAATGCAATACCCTTAAGTGCCTAGTTCACGGGAGAGCTGCGCGAAGGAACAACACGGCTCAGTTAATGAAGGGAAACTTGACTGTGTCGCACGGCATGTCGACTGAGACTCGCCGAATACAAAAGCGCAGAGTCCATGCGCGCACAGAGCAAACGGGAGTTGGTGCTACTTTCTGCGAAACTTGGCGACACCACAGAAGCCATTTATCTTTGTCATCGCGAAAACAATAACAAAGCGCCGAAGTGAGGTATGCTATAGAGGACGTGAGGTAAAGAGCGGCGGGCAGGACTATAGTCACCGTAGACTGCATATTTCGTGTCGCCGACGCCCTGCTCATAAATCTGCTCTGTTCGTGCGACATGAACGCTTCTCTGTACTGCTCACACGTTGGCTGTGCTATGTATGCATGGATGAGCTAGGAAATGAGCGGCATCCAATGGTGGAATAATTTTACTTTACGTAAATTCGTTCCCGTTGAATGCTGACAGAAGCTGCAACTGAGTGAGCGAGCGAACACCGAAAGAGTTTGTTTCCCTTTTAATGGAATTGGTGACAAGAACCCTGGGCAATGACTATACAGCAAGAGCTCCTGTATAAAAGCAGGAAAAAGCAAGAAAATAAAGAAAAAAAGTATCTTCGTTAACTATACACTATGTGAATTATTACCGTTGTATTTTTCAGTCATCTCATAGTAGCTTTGCCTTTTGTCCTTGACCTAGGCTAAACTACGGCACGCAAACTATTAAATACGAAAATATGCGTTTACGCAACATGCACCCTGAGGTTGCTAACTAGGCCAGTAATTGTGAAACAACTCGGTAATCGCGATGCTTTTGACGAATTCTGATGTGTTTCATTGTACCTTATTTTTAGAGTGCTATGTTATCAATGAATATTGCACGACTAATTTTAATGGGACTAAATACGCATATTTCTAATTCGATGTGTTAGCAAAGTGCTGTATTACGTTGTTATATTACCTAGCAAGAAAGATTTTGTCTTTTTACAATGCCTGTCTGACAGAACTTGCGATTTCTCAAATGAAATAAAGTAAATAAATCAATAGAGAGCGAAGCACGTTACGAAGCTAAAGAAAGTTTCATATATTGAAAAGGAAGGAAGGAAAGAGTGGAGAAGGAAAGGCAGGGAGGTTAACCAGTTCAGCACAACCGGTTTGCTACCCTACACATGGGAGCGGGAGGAGGGGGAATGAAAGATGGGGAGGAGAGAGAAAGCACACAGCACAGCACACACATCGTCAGTCACAGTCCGTCACTTTTGCGTGGTACCTGACATCACTGTCACAGCCGCTTGTCCAAGCCCGTTGCTTTTAAAAACCGAAGTAGTCCCTTCGTCGCCTTCAGCTGCGATGTCTTCTGTCGACGACACGTGAGAATTGTTTCAATTATAATGTGCATGACTAAGGTACGTGCCTAAGAATGGTACCGGAAAGATACAGGGATTCATAATTGTCTTTGATGCCTATGAAATACCGTGTAGAAAGAGAAACACTGTTTCTTTTTGTGGACAGCATGAATGAATGGAGGCAGCTGCGTCGTGGTAACCCAGAGACAGTTTTTGTGCGTTAGCTACGCATATCACTATTCGTTTGCTGGTAATATTCGAACGCACGAAATAAAACAACATTTTCTCCTTCCGATCTTTGCTTATCAACTATTTATGAGCGACTATACAGAACGGCAAGGTGAAGCAGGTCATGAGCGATCTATGCATGCTTTATAAACGCCATTTCTGTACCCCATTGCCAATACAACCTCAACAGCACGCACAAGACGTTGCACGCATCCCACTGCGCTGCGTATACGCTACAGTCTACTTACATTTTTAAAGCTTTTCATCAAAGTGACTTATGTAGTTTTTACCACGCCTTTATACCCAAGATTTCTTTTTAGGTTATCCGTCTTGGTTAGGTGTTGAAAGAGCGCCGCAGAATCGAAAGGCTGCCCTGAAAGATGAAAATATGCACTCAATACGCATCTACATGTTCTCTCGACTGTTCGTTATACTTCGCTCTACCGTACGTTTCAAATTTATAGGACAGCTTTTGGAAGATTTCGAGAAAATTCTTTTGTTTATCACTGGGGCTTGCTATAGATGGCGTTCGCCGGAGACGTGGGGAGCTGTCTCTTTTTATGCCTTTATTAATCACATCATTCAGATTGTCTGCAACGATTCGATAAGCAATACTCATCTATCAGCACCGGAATGTGTTTTAGGGCCAGAGAAAAAATGCGGAGGGCTTCTCTCTTTCTTTTTATGCTCTTTTGCTACCTTGCCAAGCTGCGGCAACGACTAGTGGACAAAACTCGGATAAGTAAATGAATAAATAGGCATAGAATGAAAAAAGTGCTTGATACCATGTGTGAGCGAGAGCAGTCGATGAGACTAAGATAATGTTGAGCAACAAGC
Source organism: Dermacentor silvarum (assembly GCF_013339745.2). Taxonomy (NCBI): domain Eukaryota; kingdom Metazoa; phylum Arthropoda; class Arachnida; order Ixodida; family Ixodidae; genus Dermacentor; species Dermacentor silvarum. The sequence goes on along the minus strand of NC_051159.1, from coordinate 134,230,297 downwards.
GCAGCTGCGGAGAAAGATAGGCAAAGGCGGCAGAAGTCGCAGAGGGAACATCTTTCTCGCTTGCGTAGTGCGCGGCTTCCATGCGCTTAATCTTGAGCTCGTACGTGCACATCGACGGTGGCCCGCGCGATGGTTCCGGCAGCGTAGTATGTTTTCCTAATGTCTCCACTCCTTTGCAGGTACGTACAACTTACGGCACGGGCACATCAGAAAAGGTTATCTTCTAGCCGATGAATGCCCACTCTCAAGTGGCCGCGCGCGTTTCTTTTTATCTCTTCTATTTTTCTTCTTCTTCTCGTCCTCTTTATTTTTTAGCTTTCCTCGCTTCCTACTTTCTTCGATCCTTCGTCTATCTTTTTGCGATGTGGAGACCGCCACGTTGGGTTACTTAGCAAGAGCTGCAACTGAGTAGCTACAAAGCATCCGCTACAGCCACTTTGAGTGTTTTATTGAGATGCGTGATTTTCGTGCATGTTGTATTTGTATAGCTTATTATTGACATTGAGGAAAACTGGAACCATTAGCGGTGATGTGACTGTGTAATCAAATGCGGCCCGAGATGATGAGTGGCAGGTATGTGACAATATAATCAAGGATCCGGAGCCCGATCTAGTTTCTCAAATCCGACACGCGCCAACCGCGGAGCCGTTCTGCCCCCTCCCTTCAATTAAAGATAGCGCCATACCTGCTAACTTAACCGCCCTATGTGACGAATCCCACTGCCCCAACAAAACCCCTCGAGACACATTCCTGCCGACCAGGTGACGTACCACAAACCTACCTTGCTCCATGCACCACGCTCTTCCCTCACTCATCCCCTGAGCATTTAACGTCAAATGGAATTTCCGTCGTCTCAACTTCGGGTTTAGAGAGGAAGTGACGTCATCTGGCGTCTCCTACGGCGGTGTAGAGGTGCGAGCGTGTAACAGCTGTGAAAGCACAAATTTCGGAAGCAGAATTGGTGTAAATGAGTAGTCAAGAAACGGCGGCGCCCCATCAACGGTTGGCTCTACCAGAGTCCCGGCCCTACTTAGATAGCTCCAGTGGCGTGAGGGTGGAGACGTTTCAATAACAACTAGCCATTGGTACCTACCCGCATGAGCAAGTTTACGGAGGCGTATAATCGTTTATACTACCCACCGCTGCCGTTTTTACTACTATACAAATATTGTTACGAGCCAGCTCCTCGAACTAATGATGAAGACGACGCTCGGCGGGGCGTTGCGGGTGTTCAGCCATCTTGGCCATCTCTGTAAATATTCTGTTTATATACCGTGCTTCTCCTTTCACCTATGTCACGCCGCGTCACACACTAGGTGGAGTGGCGGGGTATTCTCGCCAGCTGACGGTGCTCCGAAGCGCTCGGCGCTGCGGTGTCACCACCATGGCACACCAACCGGAATCTGCTTCTGGGCCGCGGACCACGACTTTACTAGCCGGTAGTTTATCTGGCGTGCTTCGTTTTTCACCTATTTGACACCCCGTCACAATATTTTGAGATAATATTCATAGTATTATCTAAAAAATTAATTTGCCGTTTCAGTGGAATGAAATGACATCCTCTTAGTTAAGGATAATAATAATAATTAATAAGCACTAACTAGATGGGGTGATGAAGTTAGGAAATTTGCAGGCGCAACTTGGAATAAGCTAGCGCAAGACAGGGGTAATTGGAGATCGCAGGGAGAGGCGTTCGTCCTGCAGTTGACATAAATATAGGCTGATGATGACGATTATGAATAAGCACATATAACAGTGGCTCTAAATATAGTGACATTAAGGTGTATAACGGCCACAGACACTTCATTGGTCATAACACCGTCCTTTAGATGCAATAAAGTTTAACTTTGGAAGAGAAGAATGTAGACAATTATCTTGAGACTTCACTTCTTATATTTCTGATTTATTCCTCACCAACACATAAGTTCCCGTTTTGAGGCAACATAGGCTAGGATAATCTCGTAGAGAATTGCTACGCACCCTCGCCCGCCACGGCTGTATTCACATCACATCACTTCATTATTTTGAACATTAAGTTTTCAAGTGTTGCATAAGGGCTGGATTCCATAAAGAGCAGGCCAATTTTCTTAATACATGTGTTTGTGGTGAAATATGGTCGGCAAATAATCGTTGCTACCAGTTTTCTGTCCTTTTGCGGGATTTTATAACCACCAATTCATTTTTATTTGCCATTGTGATAGAACAATACAAAAGAAAAAAAATCTAGATACACAAAGGTTTTTATCTGCACAGTTATTTACAGTTTTATGTCTAGCTTTATTAGCTTATGTGGGGCTTGACAAAAAAAGTTGGCATGAGGTTTCCAGCGGCAGCTGAAGTGAAATACGTTCGAAGCGCGAATTGAAAGCAACTACCATCTTGTATCTCCGATTGTTTCGCCGAGTGAACGAGGTACTTCACAGCAATCTTGCTAACCATCTAAGGTACTTCATCAGAACCGATACATATCGCATTGAACAGGCTGCGAAATAATTATTTTCGCCCTATCGGCGCGACAAATTTCTACGTAGCTATTCATAAAAAATTCGGCAGTACCTATCTCACGACGACATTCGGCAGTTGGTCGTTCAGCACTGAATTAATATAGCGACACGACGTATTGCCGCCGTCGAAACGAGTTACGTATGAGGCGTGTACTGCAGCAAGATTACGCCCTTGCGCTTCCCTAAGAACACTTGGCGCCATCTAGCGGCGCGGCCGCGAAGCTTGCGCGTGGCCTCCGAGACCAGAAGCGCAGACCGGCGTGCGTGCGAACGGTGAAACTTGTTTCCTCGTTGACCGCACACTCAGTGGCACATATTCAGTGACGCAAGTTCGCGAGAGGTGTATTGGAGAGCAGCGCATACCAAGTGCATTCATGGCGCAGCTCGCTGACACGTTGGCGTGAAAGGCGTTCGTTGAAAAGGGGCACACACCTACTGGCACTTACCCAGTGACCCAAGTTGCCATCAACGAGTTCATTAAAGACCAGCGCGTACCGTGTGGCACATACCCAGATATCCACGTCGGCGTCAAAGAGGTTCATTGAAGACCGGCACATATGCACACAATGCCACATATTAAGTGATCCAATTTAGTCTGAGGGTTTGTTTGGAACCCGTTTCCTCATCACAGGAGCCCGATGCACTATCTAGTCGACCATAGATATATATATATATATATATATATATATATAGACGTTTTCACGAGGGCGCTCCCGACGGTCTGGCGTGGAGAGTATGTGTCAGTGTTGCCTGTTCGGTCTGGACTGTGAGCTTGCCTTGCGCTTGCATTGCGGAGTGGTAGCTTTCCTTAGATGTTTCCGTTTATTTTTGTCACGAATGACTTACGCTCGTAAATAATGGCATATATACTCATCAAAAGGCTACAGGCCAGCACTGTGCAGTTTATGGGTGCACAAACAACAAGCGGAAAATAACGATTTTGGGGACTAAGTGTGTCCACAACACAGCACTCCGCGAGACCACTGCCGCGATGTGGTGTGTTCACGGTTCGCCGGTTTCCTGCATCACCTGAGGACTTGACATTTCAGTCTAATGTGAACCAATGCACACATCCGTAAAATAACGCATTTGGTAAACCTTTTTCGGCACATGTCCCAATAGGTTGCGAGAATTGTCAGCTCTTCGATGCAATATTTTCTCGTATGTAGTGGCAGAGGCTACATTTGTTATTCTTTCAAACACGACTTCATTCCACTGCCTAATACGGGGGCCACACGGCGCACTTTTGATCGTGATCGAGGCCGATCTGGGTCGAATTTCTTGTAAGCGATTGGCTTCTTTTCTCAATCTGCGGAAGGGAGCCAATCGCGGTCGAACATTCTGATCCAGATCGGTCTTGATCGCTATCAAAATGGCCGTGTGACACCGGTATAACACAAATTGAAGCACTCTGCGAGAGAACTACTCGGTAAATACATTTCGCAACGATCTGGAAAAATCGTGTCCTATGGAAGATGTATGCAGACCCTGTGTCCACCAAAACATTGTCTCTGCGTTCACACGCACCCAGCGCGGCCCTGCCAATAAAGTTAATAACTTCAACAGTGTGGTGCTGCATCGAGCTCACCCATCTTTGAGCGTTGTCTATGTGCTTGGGCAGCAAGAGAATGCAAAAACGAACGTGTCAACCTCATCAGCGCGGCCGAGCGCCAGTGCTAGAGTTCGGGAACCGTAATGCGCTAAATGTGCAGGTGTAGAAACGCGCTAAATGAGCCCGCGCAAGTTAGAACGTAAAAAATGGTATTCGCATGGGTACGCGCGGACAATAGCATCATACTTTCAAGAATAACAGTAACGAAAAAAATTAATTATTCGCACAGTCGATCAAGTGAAATACTTACGTGCGTGCAGTGACCGCTTCGCTGACCACTAAGCGCTTTTCACTCACGGTCAGTAGTGGTTTGCAGTCATACGCATATGTATTTATTCGACAATTGTCAAGACTCGACGTTACTTTATTATGAACATTGCACAGAAACTAGAGAAAGAGCAGAGATGGCCCTAACGCTGCAATATTATTGGCCATTCCAGGTAACAAACGTAAAAAATAGGTACACAAACATATCTTTATAACAAGTCATGTTATATTCCCTATTGGGATTGACAGTATGTATAAATAAATAACTACTAAATACTAAAAATAAAAATCCAGCACCTGGGCTGTATCAGTTGCGCTGGCATCTGTGATCACTGTCGCGCGTCGGTTCGCTGCAGGTACCGCGCTGCTCGATCGCCACGCTTATGCTTTGACATTTGGTTATAAGCACACTGCACCGCACCAGATCCAATAAATTTTGCATGATTGAGCTGTTCAGTTGCGTCGGAAGCGTAAGGAGTAACCACCGCATATCTACCAACCACTGACACGCGTCGTCGGGCCGCCGGCGCCTGGTTCTAAGCATTGCCCGACAGCTACGTACGCGCCTGCTTTCGCTAAATGAGGCAACCCTCAACCGCGAAACCTAATGGTGATCAGATTCAATCGACGATACAGTCACATGTGTCCAGAAATAACAATGAAATATACCGCTGATTAGCACGCCAGGTCTCGACGAAGCAGACGCGGCTGCCGCCGCTACCGACGACGAAACACCCCATCCACTGGCTGTGCTTGCTGTTGCCATGGCACACCACACTGAGCGCTCACGCGAGCACGTGAAACATGTAACAAGTCAAGCCGCACAAGACAAGCGAAACGGAAGAAAACAATCGAAATAATGCGCGGCGAAGATCACACAACTGAAGTGCGGCCGGCCTGCTCTCGCAAGGCGCACAGTCCAAAATGGTGGCATAACATGTTCTGACGCTAGACGTCGCCCGCGTCGGCAAATGGCGCTGCTCAAACGTCGGTTTGTGAAAAGGTCTATAGAACTGATTTCTATAGAACTGAGCTCTATAGAAGTTCGCAAGGTAGAGGACGGTTAATAATAGCATGAAACTACGTAGGTAAACCATACGGGTATTTCAGAAGGAAAGGTTCTCTGTTGAACAACGAAATTCGTCCTAGCCGGGGCCAAAACCTTTCCAAAGCAGTCGGTCTACCATACCTGACTTAATCAAGAAGCTAGCAGATCCCATAGCGGACCGCAAACCTGGATAACACTCTTCATTAGTCATGTCTCCAAAATGGTGCTAGACACAGGACTTACAGCGAATGAACAAGCCTTGTGTGCTGGATGGATTTGCAATTTCAACGTGTCCTCCAAATTTCTTGATTATTGGGAATTTATTTGTTTATTATATTCAGGGGTGACTGTCACAGATCAAATTATGTCCGCTGCAGCGAATGGTGTGTTGCTGGAAAAGAATAGTCTCTTGATATGGCGCTGCACTCTGTCTTCATGGAAGGCACTTAATGCCTTCCCTGAAGCTCCTATAGATAAAACTAGATACATAGCATAGTGCTCCATGTACCTCAGATAATAAGGAAGAGAGTAAAAGGACCTCTTCACTCTATCTAATCGTCCGATTGGATGGGTCTGTTTGCATAGTTGCTTTGAGGTCTTGAGGCTTTGACAAGGTGTCAGTATTGCTGGCCCCTTTGATGGTGCGACGAAGCAAACAAAAACCCCTTTAATCGGCAAATAAATAAATAAATAAATAAATAAATAAATAAATAAATAATATAATAAATAACTAAATAAATAAATAAATAAATAAATAAATAAATAAATAATAAAATAAATAAATAAATAAATAAATAAATAATAAATAAATAAATAAATAAATAAATAAATAAATAACTAAATAAATAAATAAATAAATAAATAAATAAATAACTAATAAATAAATAAATAAATAATAAATAAATAAATAAATAAATAAATAAATAAATAATAAATAAATAAATAATAATAAATAAATAAATAAATAAATAAATAAATAAATAAATAAATAAAAGACGTCAAGCGGAGTGCCAGCTGTCCTTTCTGTTTGTCCTGTCCTCGGTCTGTTCATTTTTGAAACAATATTGATAAGCCTAGAGGTGCCTTCTTCTAACTTGGGTGCTAACCTAGTTGAAGTAACCAACTCTTGATTGGATTTTCACGGGTTGTCTCAAGCCACTTGACGATGGCTAAGAACGGCCACGTTGCTTGGAGCAGCTTCAGCCGCGATAATTTGCAGTCCTCGGCTATGCTAAAATTCGTTCCCGGGAAGGTATATTAAGTATTAAGGCCGCATATGGGCACGAATTTCAAAAGGGTTATGTATAGCGAAGAAATTCGCTATACCAGATCGCAGTGAAGTCTTTCGAATGTCTTGGGCAGATTTCGGACAGTGGCAAAACAGAACCCCCAGTAACTACCAAGTGTGTGAGGACTCCCTTATACAGCCTCGCTGTCTTAGATGAATTACTCACTCTGATTGCCATGCACATATCCGAAGGTATTTCTCTCTTTCTCTTTCTTTCCTTGCCACCACTGAGCAGAACCGGTAAAAGTAAGTCACATGCTCAAATATGTCAACCAAAGGTGATATTATTTACTCTATAAGGGAGGCAAAACAAACCTAAACCAGAGTATAAGTAAATCACTGCGCATTATACCACAAGGGTCGACTGCAGAATGAGGTTCACAGAGCGCTTGTTCCGCTCCGCAGTCGTAAATTTCTAGATTTATGCGAGGGCAGCTACCCTGAATTTCCGTTTTAGGTAACTAAACCAGAAAATGGTACGCGTGAGTGCCCAAAGTGTGCAGTTATGCCGGCGCAAAGAGATGACGCGGATGGATGATGGTGCTCGTTGCCGCAGAGTAGCAAGGTGCGCCGTGATCGTATAAGATTCATCACTGTGTATTTGTGGTAGGAACTAGCAAATCGAGTGCTTGATTCTCCGTTTTAGTTGGGGTGCAGGAGGGAGGGCGAATTCCATCTGTTGACACTCGATTGGTGAATAGAAGTGGGCAAAGGGGAAAGGGGGATAGGAGAAGATATATATTTGGGGGTCGGCCCGCCCGCTCGCCGTCCTTCGCAGCCACCCCTGCCCTTAGGAGAAATTTAGTTCGGAAATGACTCCACGGTGATAACTACGCAAAGTTAGTCAAGGAATAGCTGCCGCAGTAGGGCGCTTGGAGATGTTGCTGCAAGCTCCAAGGAACACAAGGCGAGGTGAAGAAGCATATTGTAACAAAATGCCTATTATTATTTATTCCATATATCGTAGATTGCTTTCTGTACAAGGAGAAAGCTTAACTTCTCTCCAGGCAATTTCGTAAGTTGCGTTTATAAAAGCGCCGTAAGGTTCGCATGCTGACTATGTTTGAGGTAGCTGCCTGACTTCGAATGTTTTTTTTTTATTAGTTTGAGAGCATCGAACTGTGGGGTTTTCGCGGCTTTCGGTGGCTCGGCTTCAGCGTTTTTTTTCGATTTTGATTTATGAGCATTGTTTGAAACATCTGAACAGCGGCGGGCTCTTGGGCTTAACTATAGAGCTTAACCAATCGGTTAAAGTGACCGGGCTGAAGCCGTCATCTTCCGAGAAAATAAAGAACGAGCGAAGCTCGAGGCATGGTGGCGCGAGACTGAACGCAGTGTCCCTGATTTACCGCCCATCTCGGAGGCATTGCTTGAAACCTATCAGCATTGATCATTCTGTATTTTAGCCACAGATGGCGGTGTCAGTCCATCTGCTGGGGAATTTTCACGGGGCGGCCGATATAATTTTAGCAGACACTCTGTTGAGCTTTCTTTTGCCGAACAACAATACGTAAACCACTGTGTTACGTATCCCTTATTCCCGTACGCATCCCTTCCTTCCTCGTCCTCATCATCATCTTTCAGCACTCTTCGTTCTCTTTCTTTCTTCTCCTGTGAGCAGAGCAGCAGTCCGGAGCATATTAGCTCAGGCCAACCCTTCAATAAGTTTTTCTTCGTAACCTTTGCCAATCGCAAGCCTGATGACATCTCTGCTTGTTTGTTGAAGCCGCGCGGTCATCATCACTACGTCTCAGAGTGTACTACGTATGTCATCATCATCATCCTATATTTATGTACGCTGCAGGACGAAGGCCTCTCCCTGCGATTTTCCAGTTACTCCTGCCTTGCGCTAGCTGGTTCCAATTATCTACCTGCAAATGTCCTAATTGATCGCCCCACCTAGTTTTCAGCCGTCCTCGACTGCGCTTCCCATCTCTTGTGATGTGATGGTTCCTAACTCCGTAGTAGCCTCTCATATAACCTATATTGTAAAACTCTATTAGTAGATGGTCTTGAGTGATAACAAAATACAGAGCAGGATCAGTCCTCGAATTTGTCCAGAAGCATACTTGGAAGCAGCGAATCTTACAGGACTATTACCACGGCGTTGACGTCGTCGTATTGTCTATCCTGTCTGCCTTCCTCGCAAGGAAAGTCCCTAAATCAATAAGTTTCCGTTGTAAGTCAGCGGTGGCAAAAAAAAAAAAAAAACGTCACTTTTACGAGTGCTCATTGAAATAAAATGATTTACAACCAACCAACCAACCAAGCGGAGGACGGCGGCTCCGACGAGAAAACGCCCAACAAATTAGTGAACTAGAACACATGAATGAACACAAAAAATTAATAATAATACTAATATATAACAATAAATAACTCTAAGCTACGCCTTAAGCTCCCGAACATTTTCTCGTCCGAGCTTCATGACGTCGGCATGACCACCTTTACAATTAAACAAAACAAAGGTTCTGAAGACAAGAACGATGGCATCAAAAATTAACATTTAAATTTCGTGGTTTTACGTGCAAAAAAAAAACAAAAACAAAAACGACGAACTCATGATGAGGCATGCCATATGGTGGCCAGCTCTGCGTTTTAGTTTTTACAACCTGGGGTTCCTTACCGTGCACCCAAGTCTATAAGTACATGAGCTTCTTCTTTCTTTGTTATTCTTTCTCGCATTTCGCCTGCATCGAAATGCACGCCACCGCGGCCGGGTTCGAACCCGGGACCTCGACCTCAGCAGCGCTACGCCATAGACAATGCGCTATCTGCGGCGGTTACGATGTCATCAGTCGTACAGTTGAACAAGGAATGCCTCGGGAGCCAACGCTTCGACAACGGTATTTGTCCACACTTTCCCTGAAGAAGACAAGTTCCCAAGTCGAAACGTCGGCTCCAAGCGGCAATCCTCGTTTAACCGCATCTTAATTTTTGTGGTCGCCGTAGAAACGGGAGGACGTCTCTAGCAGTCTTGATATGATATCCGGAACGCTTGTCCATTGTGGTTCTTTTTTTTTGGTCATTGTTCATTACTGCCACCCTGCGCTCAGATACATTATCTGAGCTCTCTGCCTTTTCCAAGAATCTCTTGCCACGGGCAGCGCCGGTATTTGCGTCGTCGTGCTATATTTGGGTTCCATTTCAGACGGCGCTGACTCACAAGGACGGCGCGGTCAAGAGCCAGGTGACGGCCACGTGGATACCGCCGGCCAACTGGGAAGGCCAGGTGGTTTTCCGGTGAGCAATGGAGCGTTGGCGCTCTTTCTTAGTTTAACGCAGCAGTCAAAAGACGCTTGTTTTCATTTTTTTTTTTTTGTTCTCCACGCTGTTTGTTGATTGAAAAGGCATGCGAAAGATTAATGTTATGACCTCCAGCCACAGGGCGTTGTGTAAGTTTACAGCACTTGGACTGTGCTCTCCGTCGTTTTCAGCGCTTCATACCTGTTCCTACGCCGTATTATGGAAGCTAAAAATCAACCCCTTGTTTGTATTTCCATTCTTGGTGCATAGGTTGTCTATAGACTGCATGTATAAGACAACCTATGCACCAAGAAGGTAAATGTCTGTAACGGAATGTGGACCGTATCTTCGCACTTTTTATCTGCGGTTATTATATTTTCTGCAAACAGTACGTTTGGGAGCCCATTGACTGCAACAGGCAATAAAAAAGCGAAGCAAAAAAAAAACAATGCTTGTTAGCGGCTTATAGGCAGCATGGAGTTATATAACCGAAGAGAAAAAATGGTTAGCCGACATATTTGTGTACTAGAAGTCTGTAAACGATCTACAGACTGTTCAGATTATTTTCTTTAAGGGTGCTGCTATGGACACAGAGCGTGACAATGACACCACACCGGCATTTCGCGACAGTTTGTATAATCCCATGGGGGAGTACATTTACAAACTGTGGTATAGATTGAGGAAGTTCGCTGGAGTCCGTTTTTCAACAAGTGACTTGGTCAGGACAGAAACTCTCGAAATATTGGCTCCAGCGAACTTCCTTGTCAAACCGCTGTTTTATCGATCCCTTCAAGCCTCAATCTTCCCGTTAACTTCTCTCTTGTTTCGATAGTAAATTGAGAGGCATCTGATGCGGTGTCTTTTGTAGGCGATGCGCGACTCTTGCGAGTAATTGATGCTTTCTTTGCGAAGATCCATGTTCATTCGTGCACATTTTCTTACTTTTTTTGATAAATATGAATTCACTTTGGCATATCATTCTGAGGCCTTGTGTGGCATGTCCTTTACACGTTTACTGTCGTTTACGTGCCTTCTCAAGCCAGCCTTGTGTGATACGTAATTCCACGCATGAGATAAACTTTTTGAAGTAATATATATCTCTCGCAATTGTCTTTTTTTGTCTGTCTTCCCCAGTGCTACGGTGGTGCAAGATTACGAGAATTACGTGGAACGTGTCCTTTCGGCGCCCGTCTCGATCCAAAAGTCGTCGCTCGAAGCAGGCAAAAGAGGGGTACGTGACATTTCATTCTCTCCGGTGAAACTTGTGTGCATAGTAAATTTGCTCTCAGCGCGACGAGGAAAATGTCTCGTGTCTATGTTCAACATCTTTTTTAATCAAGTAAGAAAAAAAAACTGTTAGACAGCTGCCCCTCCCCCTCTCTCAAAAAAAAAAAAAAATACATTGCAGACACGCAAGCATACACGCATAAAACACGTGACAAGAAACACACACATATACCAATCTAGTCCACGCGCGGACTTTGCATGGATGGCATCCGCACTCCAGAAACCTTGTCAATCTTCTATGCAGAGCGCGCGCAGTGTTAATGTACAACCAGCGTTAAAAGCTTACTAGTTCGTGCGTTGCGCTTGACTTATCGCTTGACTTCGACAGTCATGCAACCCCCCCCCCCCCCTTCTCCCCTCCTACTTATGATTTCTGGTAATTTTGTAATATTGTTGTTATTTATTTATTTATTTATTTTTGCAATGTTCAGTCACCTTCGCTGAAACACACGATTTTTGTTTCTTTCTGCCTTCTCACGTACTACGACGTGCGCGCGTCCCCCGTCTCCTTGTGCTGCGTTGCATCGCAGGACGCGGTGAGCAGCACCACTCCGGCCACGAGCAGGGAGTACGCCGGCTGCGGCCAGACCATGGGCTGCTTCGGCACCCCCAAGGGCTGCGTGTCCCGCGGCTCCTGCTCTCTGCTGCTCACGCACGTGGCCCGCGGTGACGGCGTCGACTTCGAGCTCACCGCGCCGGCGCGCCACGAGAACATGTGGATCGCCGCCGGCATCTCCGAGACGCCCAGCATGGTGAGTTCTACACGGCACGGCCCCGCACTCCGTGAGGAGGAAAAAGTGTGCAGAAACTCCGCTGAAGTTGTCTAAGTCTACGTAAGCATACCGCCGAGTTTCGGTTGGCCCAGCCCCCAATTTGAAGTTGGCCCTCTCTCAAGTTTCAAGATGGCCAACTGTATCGCCATGTGGTAAGACATGCGCGGAAGTCTTCTGTATTTTAGTTACTCCGCGCATTCTCTTTTCTTGGCTACACGTGTTGGCCTGCCTATATAAACGAGCCTCAAATAAAGGTGGCGTCTCTTTTCGCTCATCAGATGACGGCCTGTTTCTACACCACATGCAGCGCAACGATACACCAACCTCAAATTTCAAGTTGGCACACCGCCAAATTTCAAGTTGGCACACCGCCAAATTTCAAGTTGGCCCACCCTAAAATTTTAGTTGGCCTACCCCTACTATAATGCATTTTCTATGGAGCCCTAGGGTGTGCATAAACCCGATCATATGGGTATCCTCTCTGATCAGTTTTTGTTTGTCCAGTTGTTCGTTATCGCTTATAAAGCTACCAGTTATCTAAATTTACGCTACCATAACGATTAAATGTCTTAACTTCGCAAATCACGCATTTTTTGTGCAGATACAAGACATTACACTTTTGGCGTGACGGACAGATTTTGCTGGAGTACTCGCCAAATAATGCTTACGCATTAAGAAAAAAGTGTGTGTGTGAGAGAGAGAGAGAGAACGAGATGTGCATCGTGTTTCTTTTTTTTTTTTTTTTTGGCTTACGGCGCTTATAAAGCTCGTATTATTGCCACGAAGGAACCGAGATCAAGCGATTCGCCTGCGAGTTTAATCTGAGCCCGCACTCACGTTAACCTGCTTCCATATATTGTTCAACGCTTATCCGCCAGTCTACAAACATTAGAGCCTCCGCTAGGGCCTCAGTTCGTGGTTCGCCATCGAGCGATGGTCGGCTGTTGCGTTCTTCGTCGTCCAGGCTGTAGTATACGACCCTGTTGAATCGTGTTACGCCGCTTCAAGAACAGCGTCGTGAAGTGAAGCATTTTCATCGTAACACCGCCACCAACTCGGCGTGAATCCGCTAGGCATTGGGTCCCTTGAAATACAGAAAACGCATCACTGCTCGTGCTTAAAGGCACACTAAAGGTAAATATTAAGTTAAGCTACAGTTATACATTAGTGCTCGAGAATCTTTCAAGGCGTCATTATTGTCGCGAACAGAGTCTTAGTAAATCGCGAAATTGAGTTAATGCAGGACACTATTAAAGACTGCCCGGTACATTTAAGCACTTGCCCGATGACGAAGGCACTCCTCATTCAAAATTTTGTCACTGGTACTCAACCACTCGTTATAAAAACATCGTTATAAAGCGAAAGAAAATGCGGCTTGTCCAGATTTATTTCATATTTAGAAAAATACCTCATTGACGTTACCCTTGACAACGACGTGGACACTGAAAGGTTTTTTTTTTCCCTCGACTCTGCGCCGCCTGCGCTTTCGCGTTTCGGTAGTTTCGTTATCGCGTAGTGCTGCGCTGGTTTTGCTGGCTCGCGAACCTCGCACGAACTGCAAGTAGCCGGGAATTCCACGACATGTGATGTCGCGGGATGCCCGAACGGTCCACGCCTCTTGACCAAAAGCAGCTGCAGCGGCGAATCCACCGCGCTGTCTTGGTTCGGTTGCTTTATATGGCCGCGTGTTTACATTTCGTGTAAAAAACCAAAACAAAACGTGCTGCCGTCTGTCGAACGTCGTTTAGTCACCAATGGCAGCAAGCTGGTGATGGCGTATGCAACGTCACCACTTCCCGTTAGGCGGCGGGAGATTTGAATTGTGATACAGGTATACTGACCCTTGAGATTAATTTTTTCGTTAACCAAGTCTAAGCTTGACTCGAAGCAAGCTTTGCGAGCTTTCTGGAATGGTATTTAAACAGTCAACGTCGACTTAGTATTTCCCTTTAGTGTCCCTTTAATGTGCACCTAAATCTTAGCCCAACGAGTGCTCTTGTTTTAATGCGCCTCATGCGTATAATGCGGCCACGGACCCTGGCCCGAGAGTTCGACTCGCTCGCTGCCTCACTAATGCGAAACGACATAGGCGCGCTGATCCGCCGCTGCGAAAAAGAGACGCCGCCTCCAGTCTAGTGAATTTAGTACTGTGTTCCGAAGGCCGTGAAACCGCGTCGCCATCCGGAGCATGGGAAGCCGCGCACCTGTTGTCATAACTTCTCTGGCGCTGTTTAAGAATGCAAAAAGGGTTTCCTCCTGAAAGGAAAGTAGAGGCTCATTTTTCCAGCGCGCATGCTGCCACGCGCGCGTAGCTGTGAAATGAGCGCAAACAGTGGGCTTTGTCTTTGCTAGTCCGCTATTACAGGTTTGCTCATCTCTTTGTCCAGACGAGATTTAGTGCCGCCTAACCAAGTTGTCCTTCCTACATTTCCGCCTTGATATAATTGAAACCAAGTAGGTTAAAAGGTCGGTCCGCGTGTCCAGCAGTTACTGGAATTCCTTTCAGTTGAACTAGTAGTAGTAGGAGTACTTATCGTCCTTACGTAGCTGTCGTGGCGCGTGCCTTGAAAGCATGTCCGCCTGTAGTTCTCAAAAAAACTTCGTTCTCCACGTCCTTTACACTTGGAAAGGTATTGTCTCCCGGGTTTCTTACGGCTACCAGGAGGTTGTCTCGGGAAGCGTGCAGTTCTAAATATCACCACCCTCCCGGTGCTTTCCTTTGTCTCAAAAGTGCTGCAATCGAAGTTTCGTGTTAAGCACGTTTTGCTCGAGGCCCTCTCCTTTGCTCAGGAATCCTACATTCCGTTTCAAACAGCAGGCAATGCTCCGAAGTAGAGAGACTTCTCTCTTGCTGGCATTTGCGACCAAAAATACTGCGTCACCATGAAAAGAAAAAGTATACTATACGGATCATGTAATAGAGCATAACATTAAGTGTCATACGTTTAATTCGCAAGAAGTTCCGTAATGTCATTCGGAAGGCGCCGCAATGCTGAACCATCTTACCAGCAAACGAGCAAAGTGACATGTCTCAGCGGGCCGCAGCGCACACGCATGCTTTCGCGACCGAACTTAGTACGACGCGTACTGGAAGCGCAAAGAAAACGAAACTACGCCGTGCGTATTGCTTCGCGAAAGACACATGAAGAAAATACGGTCCTTTATTTTTTTTATTGAAATC
>NC_051159.1:134196569-134214994 GCF_013339745.2 Dermacentor silvarum | reverse complement strand
ACACACACACACACACACACACACACACACACACACACACACACCACACACACACACTCACACACACACACACACACACACACACACACACACACACACACACACACACACCACACACACCACACACGCACAAACACACACACACACACACACGACACCGGTTGCGCCCGCATGGTATGTAACTCCGCGCGCGGGAAGAGCGAGCCCGACTCAAGTTTGCGCTTCCCCGACGTGTGCAGCCTGTTTTGAAGCGCTACAGTACTGACAGCAGCGTAATGACGCGCAAGAAATTACAGTAAGTTATCTGAATTAATAAAGTTAAACGCTCTTAACCAGAGCGTTTAAGCATGATTTATAGCGTTAATTTTGGCATTAGAGTTGCCATCAGTGTCCTCCTGCATCATCACTTTGAGCCAGCCGTGCAGTCCAGCGAGTTGCTTTTGCCGAAGTTTTTCGACGGCGACGAACCGGTTTCGAAGAATGTTTAATTGAGCATTGCTTGTATTGGTGCTGTTTTATTGTCGGCTTCTTTTTCTCACGCATGCATTCGACCTGCTGTCTTTGAACCTACGTTCAGGAGGCAGGTCCGAAGCTACTCGGCGATGACTTACCTTGCAAGAATAACGCGTCTGGCTGCTTCTTGAACACTCAATAGTAACGTTTTTTGATAGTAAAATGAATTTAAAACAGAAAAACTGAGAGCCAGCATCGGAGTTCAACTTGGGAAACGATGCTAAATTCATTATCGTGACCAGAGTTAATTTATTATTGATTACTGTGTTGCGAGGAGGAGATTTTATTCGCTTCCAGCTGATATTTCAGCAAGATCTTGAGTGGCATTTCATGTGCTATTGATCATCAAAATAAAGAGACATATAGAACTAAAAATACATGAATACATGACCAGACGCGCCATTGGTTTCCTTGCGAAGATCCCCAGCGTAAACAAAAGAAGAAAGGAAAAGAGAAAACGCTAGCAACGCACTCACCCGTCCAGCTATGACCGTTTTATAGGCGTTAAAAGATAGCACAATTTGAATTCATACACAACACAGGCCTCGCAGTATACTTGTTGGCGGCGCTTACCCGTTGATAATGTGAGCCATTCCTCGACGTCTTCGTCCGGTCTTGCGGCGAAGGGACACGCATCTCTCAGTTGTTGAACGGAACCGGTCGACGCAGCAGTTAGAATGGGCCGTTGTTCGTCTGCGTCGTGGGACGACATGTTTAGGTCGGTGGATTCGGTGGAAGTCCAGCAAGGCGATGGCTCCGTCGAAGAACTTGTGGTTTCAACCTCCGTCTTCGGGCGTCGATTACACAGCACGCTCCACCACAACTGTTACGTAAGAGTTGTGACGAAATGGCTGTATTCACAGGAAATGGACTATGGTGGTAGCGCAGTCCGCCTCCAAAGCTCTTCGTTTTCTTCTGTCCTCTCTAGCTCACTGCCTTTCGTACTTTCGTATCTCCGTTACAATATGAAACATTACACCGTATGGAGTCTTCATTGAAAAAATAAATAAAATAAAGACATAATGTTTGCTTAGCCAGGAAAGTATCTTCCTTCCCTGAGACCAACCAGCCCAGTTCAGCAGCGCTGTACTTGTCGCCAACGCTATACGGGACGGAAAAGGTATATCTTGCCCGCAAAAGAACGGGACGTCTCTTGCGCGGCTCGTTTCCCTTCGACGTGCACCAACCAGCCAAATTCGGCACACTGATACAGACTGAGGTAGTTCTTTTATTCTTCATTCTATCTTTTTTTTTCGTTTCGCGTTTGGCTTAATTAAAACTGAATGTTACGCGGCCGCCCGCCGAAGACGGCAGGGCTGTCTGTGGTTAGAATTGGGGCGAACGCGAAAATAGAGATCGAAAAGCTAGTTGGGCGGTCCCCTACTTTGGCACGCGAGGCGTACATAATGGGCGTGGTTGCTGCAGGACAGGACGTGATGGCTGAACTTTTGCGCCGAGAGGCTCGGTTTTATTTTCTTTTTTTTTTCCCTCGCATCGGCCAGAATCAGGCTCGTGATGATGACGAAACGGTTCTGGCACCAAGCCTCCGGTTCGAACGCGTCCTCTGTAGGGCACCCAAAAAAACACTCTCGTGAAGGCTGCAGCGACGGCTTCGGTGATGATGCCGAGACTGGTGCGATCGAGCCTTCAATGCCAGAGCACTTTTGCAGTAGTTACGACTCCTCCTGATGGCCCGTGGAGTCTCATACTAATGTTGCTCGAGTGGGATCTGGCGCAGCATCCGTTATACCACCCGGTGTATCATGCGCTGTGCATGAGCCTTCTGTGATCTGTCACGGCTTCGCAATTTACACCGGAGCTGCGTAGTGGAGATCCCACAGCCGTTCTCGTGCGGCAGCGGCAACGTGTGGGGGCGTGGCTGGTGTCTGTAGGAGGGAGGCACAAGCGCAGTGTAGAGAGCGCAGCCGTAGCGGTATAGAGCCGGCGCAGAATGCAGGAACACGCGTCCGATGCAGCGGATAGTTAATGATGATCAGCGCGCAGAACGACGAAAACAAGAATAGGAAAACGCGGCCCAAACGCCGTCCTTGTTTCGTTTTCTTGTTTGCGTCTTTCTGTGCGCTGATCACCGTCAATACGATTCGGCTCGCCCAATTCGCAATCATTTTAATGCGAAAGCATCATGTGCCCAATGAAGCGGAAAATTAACATTCGATAGTACCAAAACCGCACGTTACCAAGTGACGACGTCACGTTTCAGTGTCATATAAAACCGACCTGGCCCAAACCCAAAAAATTGGCTTTACCCCAATTCGAAAATTGAGTTGACCCAAGTTCAAAACCGACTTGGCCCACCCTCAAAATTGACTTTGCCCAATTCGAGCGCATGGCCGAGTGATCGCGTAGTCACGCGACCAAGAACCTTAAGTCTCAAGGTCACATGACCAAGTGATGACGTCATGTGACAATGTGATGTGACATGGATGTCGAAATAGCATGGACGTCGATATAGCCGACACGCCCAGACATGCCGTGCCCAGACACGCCTCGGCCTCGCCAAAGAACGCAAAAAGTATCGCGCGGAAGAGTCATAATGCTTTCGCATTTATAGCACGTAATGAGACTTAAGTGCCTCTGTAACTTTTTGCAACAGCGGAGAGTATACAGAAATACCATTAAGCTCGGATATAGTGAAGTGTTTGAGAAAGGCTCGGCTATAGTGAAGGAATTGCATAGTGAATCGATTGCAATGCCAGAGGTAGATTTCGGGTAGTTTCTTAAAGTGTGCAGAAAACATCGAGTACAACGAAGGAGTACACATCATATAGCAAAACGATTCAATACTGCTCGGGTATAGCGAATGAGTTACAACAGGAATGAGTTGCAACAGTAACAGCGCGGAGCTGGCGCAGCGTACACAAGCATATGACGCATAATAGCGGAAAGTATAGAAGTGCTAAGCTCGGATATAGTAAAGTGCATGAGAATACCTCGGCTACAGCGAAGCACTTGCATACTTTGCAAAGGCTAAACTAAATTGATTGTAATAATAAACTTATTATGAAAGTAAACTTATTGCAAAAATAAGTTTAGTTTGTACACTCTCGCAGAAAAATTTGCTTTCACATAAACTTGTTTTCTCCATTTATATTTTTCTCTGCGCTTTTTTTCGTACCTTTCTAGTCTTTAGCTCGCAGTGGATACAAGCTGACATGATGCCAGCTTGCTCAGCTTCATGTTCTGTAGCCCATAGACTTTGCAGCAAGACGTCCGTATAAGCATGTCTATGAACTTTCGTGAGGGTTCTCTTTTGCACTTTACGGTGACTTGAGTGGCCGTTCCTTTCACCTCGAAAATCTGTACCCATGTCATTATAAAGCGAAAAATTACTATGCGATGAATACAGTGGGTGTAGTAAATTACGAAAATTAACAGGCGTGCATGCTTGTGTTAATTCACACCGTCGTCATGGCTCACTATAACTAAATTAATAAAGGATAACAATATCAGCATTGCAGAAGCCAGTAGATAGTTGCAAGTTCCGTATACATACATGTATATATAATATATATTCTGCAACCATGATCTTCGACTAAGCTCGTCGTCGTCACATCTTCGTCCTTCGTCATCCGGGCGAGTATATATTTACCCGCTCCTATAACATAGCCCCCCCCCCCCCCCACCCGTATCTTCTCTCGAAATGCTGACATTCAATAGCTCTGAATCTTGAATATGTTGAAACTTTAATTCTTGCCTAGAATGACAACAGAATGCAACGCAATGACTGCCGGTATATTTTTATCCAAACATACGGCTGCTCAAGAAGGTAATTTTATTACATAACCGCATTAATTTGATATCAATCCTGTAACATATTATTTTACTGAGCTTATTATATTAAATTAATATACAGCTGTTAGTATTAATTTCTGTTTTACACCTTGTCCTTCTTTGTTATCACTGTGTATGTATGGTATTCAATTGCATAACTTGTAATTCTTATGCTTAAATTGCTTTTGCTCTCTCGGGTCTGCCGCAGTGCGGTGTTCATCGTACAGATTATTTTCGCTTTATTTCGATGAAGGCTTGTTATAAGGCATACGTTTCATAAGCCATTTAAGCTGTAACGCGTATGTTGTGTTTAAATTCAAGAAATGGGGGCTTACCACAAGGTATTTGTATACTGCTGTTGGTCAGCACTTTGGCCTGAAGTGTTTTGTAAACGCAATATAATACAAATAAACTTAATGCTGGAAATTTTCGTTACGCAGTGTCGTAACATGTGGAACACAATTTTTTAGCTGTATTCTAAGTCACGAAACATTTGTGGATTTTCATTCACTTGGACTGGTGAACGTTGCGGTAACCTAGTTTTTTTTTTTGGCAATGCGTTTGATCACTGTAAGAGTTAATATTGGACAAGAAAAACATGTTAGAGCACGCAGACCCCCCCCCCCCCCCCCCCAAAAAAAAAAAAAAAAAAAAAAAAGAGTTAAATACTTCGGGCAATTAACTTGGCTGCTTTCGTTTCCCGGCTGTCTTAAACAACTTGTAATTGGATTCCGAGAGCGGCCGGTTTAAGGGCTCAGCTAATACGCTCGACAAATTAAAGTAGCACTTCCATTTGCTAGACGAAGTTGTATTACCTGATTCGTATAAGCTTCGAAGACTTTTTTTCCCCGCAAGTTGGGGATGGTTCACTGGAGCCCAATGTTTAAACGGCTGATATGTCTTATTTATAAGCCCATATATGTATGTAGTCAACTGGCTATCCGTGGTTTGTGCAGCTTGCGTCATCTGGGGAAAGATTTCAATCCATTATGTCCTAACAGAGCATATAATCACGATTTCCGCGCTACGTATTTCGATTTGTTATGATTGAGAAGACTGTGCCTCAGTCGCCAAATTTGTGTTTCTTCGGGTATATGTACGACAGGATATGTCTATCTTTACCAGGTAGTCCCTTATAAGCTCTGGAAAGTAAACAGAAAAAAATATATGTCGATCTTTAATACTTTACAGGAAAAGCGTTATACGTGCGTCCGTATAGATATAAAGAGACGAAGGAAAAGACAGAGAAAGGCAAGGAGTTTAATCAGGGCAGAAAATTTTATTTGCCGCGTCAAGAGGTCCTCATTTTAAACCCCCGTTTTTACGAGCCAGTAAGTAGCAAAACTTAATATAGCGAAATCTTATATATTTAAACGGTGAAGCTGTTATCCATAGTTCTATGGCCTTTCGTGGTCACGTTAAAAAGTTTAAGTGAAAACACACGCTTTAAATCGTGTAAATTTGACCATGAAATTTCGGTGAACTTATGGTCATTAGGTATGTCTTAACTTGAAATTTGAGATTACACGAACCAGGTACACAAATGAGCTGTTATTCTGGTATGTATTAAGAAAGCCTGCCATAAGAGATCGTGTTAACCGCCGTTTGGCTCTGTTACCACAATGAAAACCCATCGGCAGAATTACTTCCCTGCCCAGTCCTTTGATATATCGTGCAGAGCCCTTCCAGAAGCAACGTGCATCATACCGTGTAATATATGAAGTCATACAATATGCACGGTGTGGTAGTGCATGGTTTGGGCTTCCTAGAATATAAAATACAAAATGCTGCGATTTAGAGATACGTAGATTCCTATGGTCACCCATCTGGTCCCCGTCGTCGTGGTCGCCGCTGCATCGGTCATTGCAGTCCTGACTGGAGAAGCAGCGACGTTATTCTGGACAATCCGGCTACGTTCTGAATTGCTTTACAAAATTTTGGCTGAAATTCAATAGCCTATTTATAAAAGTCTTTACTAAAGGCTGTAGCAATATGGCCGAAGTGTACAGCATAGCGGAATTTGACAATGTCCAGAGTAACGCCCCAGAGCTCCCACCAAACACCACGGGGGCTTCCCCGGCTGGCCTATATACAAGCGTTCCGGAAGTAGTCCATTCCTGACGCCCCCCTCCCCCTTCCTCCTATAGTGATGAATTCCAAGTCCAGCCCCATTCGCGACCGGTGGACTGAGGACTCTCTTTTCACCACGAGGGGCGTCCCCGCTCCGTTCGGCGACCTCCTTTGATCCCGCTCTCTCGCTTCGAAGATGCATGCGTTTCGGATGGCGAAACCTCTTCTTGCCGTGTTGCCCGGCCGACTTGTACACACCACCTACCCGGCTCACGTTTTATAACGGCTCCGTTGCGCGCTATATATATATATATATATATATATATATATATATATATATATATATATATATATATATATATATATATTCGAGACCCGAGGGGAAGGGCCTGAGCGAAGCTATAGCTCTGCTGCGCCGTGAAATGGAGCAGAACCGCACATGCAACACACGAGACGCGGGGAGGAGACGGATGGACGCGGCGGTAATTAAACATTAATCTCAAGGCCGCTGCGAGCCAACCGAAGGCCATCTTAGTTTTTCCCCGCTGCGGCCATTAAACCGAAAAACGCCGTTAATTACTCGCGACGACGACGGAGGACTGTGCAGTAAGCCGCGGCGTTCTTCCTCGTGCGTCGAAACCCGCGTCGGTCGATCGGCTAGCGCGCGGGAGTCCACCGCGCGCCTGCGCTCGCAGCGCTCTCCGTCTCAAAAACAAAGACGTTAATTCGGTCCCACCGAAAACGGCGAGGACGCCCCTCTGACAGCGGCAATTCGAAAAAGAAGCCCCTTTTGCGCGTCTTGCTTACAGGTGGAGACTTTCTTTTTTTTTTTTTTTTTTTTGTGTCTCGTTTTGACTCCGGCAGCTGCGTTGTTTGTTCGTGTTTGTTTCTTAAAAGATTGAGTGGCGCGCTGCGCGCGGCCTTCAATAACTGGATAAATTCGCGCGCGCGCGCGCGCCCGCGCCAACATCATTGACCTTCATGCTCGCGCCTCGGTCGTTGATCGGGGCCATATAGCGCAAGCTGGGCCTCTCGGCCGAATCGCAGCTGGCCTGTACGGCTTTCGGAAAGCGGGTCCATCGCCCGCAGAGGGCGTATATGTATGGAGCTTGTGAGGTGGTGTTACGGGGATCGAAATGTCAGTTCGGACGTAGGGCGGACCCATTTGCTGCACTCGAATTCACCTGAGTCGAGGAGGGTAGTGAAATACCGTTCGATCGAGCATGACTCGAACGAATTTCTCGCTTGAAGTAACAATTACGAAATATCCGCGGATATAAGGAATGGGGTTTCAGTTGTTCCATTTGTTCCAGTTTAAGTTAGTACAGCGTCTTTCCTGTCTGTATTGGTTTCTTCCTTAAACGTTTTAGCTGTGGTAATCATTGTGCGCACCACTTGATCGAAAAGTTGCTTGTTATACCTCGAAGATCGTTGTAGTGAAGTTGTACCGTATGCAAATCTCATTTGCACACACATTTATTGTTAGGAAACTGCCTTATTCGACTGATGCACCTAAATTTCGTATCGTTTATATACAGAGCTGCTAGCTGCGCCATACAAGGCGTCTGACTTGTTCGGGGTAAAATGTCCCCGCCGAGTTGGAGGCTTGCGTTTTTACAGTGGCTTCAATATCTGTGATATGAATTACAGGTTCTATGTTGTGTTACGTTAGAAACAAGCTTTCTTGATGCGGCAGTACGACCACCACCCTATCTCTTTGCGCTTAGAACGACTGTAAACTGAGAAAGTTCGCAGGGATCTAAGTTAATAAATCTGAGGGGGATCATATATCGTAATTAAGGCTGTGAGCAAGCTTTACGCTTGCTGGCAGCGACAGATGATGCTGCTACCCGCACTTCTGTCGGTGGTTACGTCTTCCGCTATTCTTTTACATATGCGATAGCACATCTATATGCACGAGGTTTTCACTCCAGACAGTAAGGAGATGTCCACGTCAGTCGCCCGGCCTTTCGACAAATGTGTGCGACACAGAAGTTACACCATGCACATGCTTCTTACACAGCTTCGGTCAAGTGTAAAAGTGGCTCGCGTATACTACAGTGAGCGCTCATATGTGGACCGACGCGACAGGTGAAAGCCCCGAATGAAGGCATGCCGCTACAGGCTTAGCTGAACACTTGGCGCTTGAGTGGTTGCAACCGGCCCGTGGGAACCCGCCTTCGCGGCACGCGTTCGGCGACGGTGATGATGGTAATGACGACGGAGACTAGAGCCGTAATGATGGCAATGACCGAGGAAAATCAAGTGGGTTCGTTAATCGCGTCCCGTTCACGGCTCTCGCCGGAGACGCCGTTAGCACTGTGCTTGCGTTATTAACGTCGGCTGTCCTCCCAATCTTGTCGCTAAACATGGAGTCGCATAATCGTGTCGTTGTGGGTGCCCGCTGGTCAAGGCGACATGCTGGTACGCGCAAGGCTGACTATATAGGAAACCAAACTGGTCCTATAAGACTTCGAGGACCGCTTCCGCTTGCAAGCGAACGGGTCCGCTTAATGCTCCTGCTCACGCAGTAAGTCAGCATTCTTCAATATAGCCAATTCTACTCCAAAGATGGGCCAACGCTTGTGCCGGAACCCTTTTTGCACTGTTCGTTACAGGCGGAAACTAACGCACGTTGCGTTTACAGTATAGCAGATACCGTAAGACATAACTTCTTTATTTTATCCTTTATAGCTTTGTATTAATAATGTAAAATTTTAAACGATATTGTTTGGCAAATGAGACGCCAGATATTCCTGCTGATCAAATAGGGGAAAAAATAGAATGATGCTTCCTTTGTTCGTCTTGCCTTCTAGATGGTTGTGTCTTCCGACGTAAATGAAGCTCATGAACTTACGTGCTTTCTGTGGTCGCTGTTATGATTATAATTTTAAAGCATTCAATTAACTAACATGAAACCTTGAAGGTGATTGAGCTGAGTAGGTTGTCGTTAACTTGCAATGGGAATTTTATTCGTTTATTGAGCAGGTTTTCGTTTAGAGTAATTGGAGAAATAAAACGTTCACCGACGATTACGCTACTCCCTAATGCTAATTTTGAGCGCAGCTTTTTAGGTGTTTTGAATTCGCGATATATTGTGGCAAAGAATTCGATTCTGAACGACAGGGACCTCTCGGCGGCGGCGCTGAGCCTCTGATCGGGCGCAGCAATGGCAGACGAAGCATTTCCACCGGTTGCGCCGATCATTGTTCAGAAAGGAAGCGTGAACACGGGAACGCGTGGCTCGTGCGGAGCGCATTCCCTAGCGGCGGCGGCGCAGGTGAAGCAACGCATGCGCAGTGGGTCCGAAGCCCACGCCAGCGCTTTGTTTCCATATATGGTACCGTTGGACACGCTCGCCGCATGCCTGGTCGCCGCCGTGAAGCGCACCTCGTGTGGCACTCCCCTTTCCTCCTCACCCTTTCGCCATACACTCCACCTCCGCTTTCCTCCGCGTGCTTGCGTTGCACCCTCCTCCTCCGCTTTTCTCATTGCGCTTTCTTCGCTCTCGCCGTATTTCATCCCCCGCTTCGCTCCGCGTTCGCTCTTTCATTTTTCGCTGTGCTCGCTCGCTCTGTTACGCCGAGGGACGCCGACGCTAAACGCAGGAATGGGCGCCTAAGAGCTGCGCTCTGAAACAAAAACCACTGTCTTTGTTTTCCTGGGGTTTTCCTGGGTGTGTTTTCCTGGGGTTTTGGTTGTTTGTCATCGCCATCTCAGTTTTACGTTTGAGATTTGATGCTGAGGTACCCTAATTAAAATAAATATTTCATGGAACTCTCGCCGGTTGCTTAGACGATGAAAGCGAGCTTAGTCTATAGTAAAATAAACGACATTGATCTCAACTGCAGACTTTAATTAATTTGTCACCTTCCTTAATTCCTTGTTTTAACACGTCTTTCATATCGCGTCTGGGCAGAGCCCCTGCGTTCCCACTAGCGGTCCACAGCTCGACAGTGCAGTGCCCACGAATTTCTGATATTGCCGCGTCGGTATTCGTGCACAAGTGCACCCTGGCGCCGACAAAGACGACGACCGGGCTGCTCGAGATTCCGGAGGGCATCTAGAGAAGAAGAAGAGATTCTTGTTGTTGGCGCCTCTCTGGTTCCTTCTCCCGAGTACGGCGCGGTGCTTCTATAATAAAGCTCCTGAGATTTGTGCATCGCGACACTGGTGGAAGTGCTGGGTACCGTCGCCTCATGATCGGCACTCCTACGAGCAGCCCTGCATCGAGCCCCACAAGACACCCACGCGTCGAGACGCCTGTTCACCGCACGAGCCGCCGCCTGCAAGGTTTGAGCCCCGAATTTGGCGTCTTGCAAACATCGTCTTCATCAACGGCCGCCACCCCAGCTCCAGCAATGGCACTTCCAAGCAGCCCAACTCAGGTAACCGTTCAAAACCTTCGGATTCCTGAACCATTTCACGGTGACGCGCATGAAGATGCGTTGGACTGGCTGGAGAAATATGAACGGGTAGCGAGATCGAATCACTGGCGCCCCGACCAGAAGCTTTTCAACGTCTATTTCGCACTCGAAAAAAGTGCAAAGACGTGGTTTGAAAACCGCGAGGGAAGTCTGACAACGTGGGAGGACTTTTCGCGTCGGTTTCTCGACACATTCGGGGACACAAATCGACGTGAAAACGCACTGCGCCTTCTCGATACGCGCATCCAAAAGCCAAATGAAGGTGTCGCCATGTTTGCCGAAGACATGGCGCGTTTGTTTCGCCGCGCAGATCCCAACATGCCAGAGGCTAAAAAGCTCAGCCATCTCATGCGTGGTGTCAAGGAGCAGCTGTTCGCTGGCCTGGTGCGCAATCCACCGACAACAGTGGACGAGTTCATTAAAGAGGCCACAGCAATCGAGCGGGCGCTGCAGCAGCGGTACCAACAGTACGATCGTCTGATTGCCGGGGCACCGACAGGATCCGCAGCACTGGTTACGGGCGATGAATCCTGCTTGCGCCAGTTGATACGCCAGATTGTGCGCGAGGAAATTGCGAAGGAGAACGCTAGGCTCACACCGCCGCCCGAGTTCCCGGTTGCCTCCGTCGCTGAAGTGGTACGACAGGAACTCCGACAGGTGCTTGCCCCTTCCGAGCCTCGTACCGAGCTGTCATACCAGCCGAATCCATATAGCTACGCAGACGCGGTCCGCCGTCCGTCGCCGTCTGAGCCGCCGTACCAGCCGAACACATACAGCCATGCAGACGCTGTTTACCGTCCCTTGTCTTCCCTGCCGTCGCCACAATACCGTCAACGGCCTCCTGTCGCAGCCTGGGCCCAACGGGAACCTGTCAGACGGCCCCAGCTCCGTAGGACCGATATATGGCGCACTGAAGATCGGCGGCCATTGTGCTACAATTGTGGCGAACCAGGACACATCTATCGTTTCTGCCCTCATCGCCCAGCTGGCTACCAGGGTGGCCCATATGGCACTACGCGTCGCCTGGCTGACGAAAACCGTGTCCCCTTCGACGACAGCCGCACTGGCCGGCAAGTGAGCTCTTCGAATCTCCGGTCGCGCTCACCGTCTCCAGCACGTTTCGCCTCGCCGAACAGCCGCACTTTTGCTGACGTCGTGAGAGGTCGTTCTCCCAGCCCACGGCGGGGAAACTGAAAGCAGCGACCTCAAGGGGGAAGGTTGCAAGTCCTCAAATTGCCGAAAATCCCCCCTTGTTGCCGAGAAAGGAAGGCGCCGATCAAAACGTAAATGATGCCGACAAAACTGTGACTGCCGACCTCGCTGTTACGATTGACGGGCACGAAGTGACGGCCTTAGTAGACACTGGCGCGGACTTTTCAATTATGAGCGAGCCGCTGGCAGACAAACTCAAGAAAGTCAGGACTAAATGGACGGGCCCTTATATTCGCAATGCTGGCGGCCAGATTATGACTCCTACAGGCAAATGTACTGCAAGGCTCACGATCGGGAACGCAGCTTTTGTCGCCACATTTGTAATTCTGCCGGAGTGCTGCAAATCACTCATTTTAGGCATGGACTTCTTAAGGGAGTATGGTGCCGTTGTCAACATACGCGACGGCGTAGTAACGTTTTCTCCTGCTAACGACACGGCCAATGGAACAGAGCGACAGCGCCGCACCTTACGTATTATCGACGAGGACGTCTGCATACCGCCACTGTCTTGCAGCCTTGTTTCCGTCAGTTGTGGCACACAGCTCACCGAAGAAGCGGTCGCGGAACATGCAACCACCCTTCTCTTCCGCCAAGGAGTCGCCATCGCCCGTGGCATCGTCTCCTTAGTCGACGGGCGTACAGATGTTCTATTGACAAATTTCACAAACGAACGTCGGTATATCAGTAAAGGCACCGCTGTCGCGTATCTCGATGATATCGACCACACTGAAGACTCTTTTGCTATGCAAGGAGAAGCCAAGGCTCCTACAACGCCATGCACACCTGCCGTCGATATTGGACCGAGCTTAACACCTGCAGATCGACACCGGCTTATGGAACTGCTTGAACAGTTCAAGGACTGCTTCTCGTCTACGTCGCGAGTTGGTCAAACGCCGCTGACAAAGCATCGCATCATCACGGAGGAGACAGCAAGACCCATCCGACAGAACCCGTATCGTGTAGCTCAGAAAGAACGCGAGGCGA
The DNA here is from genome assembly GCF_013339745.2 of Dermacentor silvarum. Lineage (NCBI taxonomy): Eukaryota > Metazoa > Arthropoda > Arachnida > Ixodida > Ixodidae > Dermacentor > Dermacentor silvarum. The sequence goes on along the minus strand of NC_051159.1, from coordinate 134,201,996 downwards.
TACAGCAGCAGGTTGAAAAGATGCTACAGGATGATGTCATCCAGCCGTCGAACAGCCCATGGGCATCACCTGTGGTGCTTGTCAAAAAGAAAGATGGTAGCTTGCGGTTCTGCATTGATTATCGCAAGCTGAATCATGTTACAAAGAAAGATGTGTATCCGCTGCCGCGGATTGACGACTCTTTAGACAGGCTACGGCATGCGCGCTACTTCTCCTCTATGGACCTTAAGAGTGGATACTGGCAAATAGAGGTAGATGAGCGTGATCGAGAGAAGACGGCATTCGTGACGCCTGATGGGCTTTATGAATTCAAGGTTCTGCCTTTCGGCTTATGCTCGGCCCCAGCCACGTTTCAAAGGCTCATGGATACTGTCTTATCCGGTCTGAAGTGGAAGACATGCCTGGTGTACCTCGACGATGTGATTGTTTTTTCCGCCACTTTCGAAGAACATCTAAAGCGGCTGCTGTCAGTTCTTCAAGCCATACGGTCCGCGGGACTCACATTGAAACCCGAAAAATGTCACTTCGGGTTTGAACAGCTTCAGTTTCTGGGTCATGTAGTTAGTCAAGAAGGAGTTAAGCCTGACCCCGATAAAACTGCAGCAGTCGCAAAGTTCCCTCGGCCTACGGATAAGAAGGCGGTCAGACGCTTCATGGGTCTCTGCGCTTATTACCGACGATTTATTGCCAATTTTGCACATCTCGCCTCTCCACTCACCCGCCTCACTAGAGACGACGTTGCGTTTGTATGGGGAGAGGAGCAAGAAGCGGCGTTCAACGAGTTACGGCAGCGTCTACAAACTCCGCCAGTACTCGCTCACTTTGACGAGGATGCGTCAACGGCGATCCATACCGATGCCAGCAACGTGGGCCTTGGAGCTGTCCTTGTTCAGTGGCAAGACGGTGCCGAAAGAGTAGTTGCTTATGCAAGTCGAACATTGTCACGTGCCGAGTCCAACTACTCAACCACGGAGAAGGAATGTCTGGCCGTCGTATGGGCAGTCACGAAGTTTCGCCCGTATTTATACGGCCGCGCCTTTCAAGTAGTAAGCGACCATCATTCGCTTTGCTGGCTGACCAATATGAAAGACCCGTACGGACGTTTGGCACGCTGGAGCTTACGGCTTCAAGAGTACGATATGACAGTGGTGTACAAATCGGGAAGACAGCACCTCGATGCCGACTGCCTCTCCAGATCACCTATTGAATCACCGAGCGCAGATGCGGATGAATGCGCAGGCTTTTTAGGGATTGTTGATGCAGCCGCCATCTCTCAGCAACAGCAAGCCGACCGAGAGCTCAACACCTTGATCGAGTTTTTGGAAGGGCGAGCTACGAAGGTGTCAAGATTATTTTCCCGGAGTCTACCTTCATTCTGTTTGCGCGATGGCGTTCTCTATAAGAAGAACTTCTCTCCAACAGGGAAGAGCCATCTGCTGGTAGTTCCCGAAGTTCTGCGCCGCGAAATCTTGCAAGCCTGCCACGACGAAGCCACCTCGGGCCACCTTGGTTACACGCGAACACTAGCACGAATCAAACAAAACTACTACTGGCCTAGGCTCGCAGAAGAGGTGAAGCACTACGTGAGGACATGCCTTGAGTGTCAGCGACGCAAAGCACCACCGACTAAACCCGCTGGGCTATTGCACCCCGTTCCAGTACCAGAAACGCCGTTTGCTCAAATTGGCATAGACCTCCTGGGCCCCTTTCCACTATCTGACAGCGGCAACAGATGGGTCATAGTCGCGACGGACTATCTAACCCGATATGCGGAAACCAAGGCGATTCCGAGCGGCACGGCAGCTGAAGCAGCACGATTCTTTATCGAGAACATTGTCCTCAGACACGGTGCTCCAGCGATCATCATAACCGACAAAGGAGCCGCATTCACAGCTGAGCTCCTGCGAATTGTGCTCACGCTGAGTGGCACAGCCCATAGGAAGACGACGGCCTATCATCCACAAACAAATGGGCTTACCGAGCGCCTCAACAAGACCATCGCAGACATGCTTTGCATGTATGTCGATGTGGAGCACAGGAACTGGGACACAATCTTACCATACGTCACATTCGCATACAATACGGCACGCCAAGAAACAACGAAAATGACTCCGTTCGCTCTGGTCCATGGTCGAGAAGTCACTACAATGCTTGACGCTATGCTGCCTCATGACTGCAATGGTTCAGATGCAGATGCCGCAGATTTCACTGAACGCGCCGAGGAAGCACGACAGCTCGCCCGTGTCAGGATAACTAGTCAGCAAGAACGCGACGCACGACGCTACAATCTCCGCCACCAATTTGCCGCTTATACGCCTGGGGAAAGAGTCTGGATTTGGTCTCCCGTCCGACGCCGAGGGCTCTCGGAGAAACTTCTACGCCGGTACTTCGGACCATACAAGGTTCTACGCCGTATTAGCGACGTGACCTACGAGGTGGTTGGTGATGGTTCATGCTGCTCGAAACGCCGTCAACAGGTGCCTGAGGTAGTGCATGTAGTGCGCATGAAGCCTTATCATTCAGAGTGAAGTGGACACCGCCAAGCTATCAACTACGAGTCTTTCCGCCACGATCTGATCAGCATCGGGACGATGCTCGCTCTGGAGGGAGGGTAATGCCGCGTCGGTATTCGTGCACAAGTGCACCCTGGCGCCGACAAAGACGACGACCGGGCTGCTCGAGATTCCGGAGGGCATCTAGAGAAGAAGAAGAGATTCTTGTTGTTGGCGCCTCTCTGGTTCCTTCTCCCGAGTACGGCGCGGTGCTTCTATAATAAAGCTCCTGAGATTTGTGCATCGCGACAATATTATGTACCGCGGTGACCGTCCCAGCAGCTACTCTGTCAGCGCCTTCAACTTTGTTGTGAAATGCCTAGGTTGCTCTGACGACCCTTCAGGATAGGGATAGATAAAATGGAAGGAAACGCAGTGAGGTCGAGCAGACACACGCCCGGTTTACAAGGGCAATGGGGTTAAGATATGCAAAAGAAAGGCGGAACCTTGACGGTGTCGTTTCAGCATGAAGGAACACTGAAACTACAGTCGGTCACTTAGGTCTGTCCACTTGAGCAACTGCAGCAATGCACGTATCGCTTTCTGGGCTCTTGAGGCACGTGGCCACGGACCGAGTACTTTTGTCACCGAGAATTATCTTGAACACAGGTGATCAAATGGTTTGGGGCGTAGAAGGCGCTGGTTGTTGTAGCGGAGAAAAGATGTAGAAGAGATGTTTGATAGAGTCCTCACACACGCACTGGTCGCAAGAAGGTATATGTCACCCATCTCAGTGAGGAATGAATAGGTGTTTGTAAATGCCACACACAGCCACAAGCGACACAGTAAGGTTGCATCGCAGCGGTGGAGGCGTTCTGGTAGCTGGAGCTTCGGAAAAAGTTTGAGAATTTGCAGGTGACAGTTCGAGAGGCGAAGGAAGCTCCAATCGGCAATAGAGTGGCGTTACGAGCCAGGGATTCGAGTTTTCGTGTTCAGCGTCCGCTCTAGACAGAGGTATTCGAAAATTTGGGCAGTGTAACGGGCGGACCGAGCGGCACCGTCAGCGGATTAATTGCCAGCGATGCTGCAACGACCCAGCTGCCACAGAAAAACTATGTGGTTGCCGTCATTGAGAGGACGGTGGTAAGCCTCCCGGATCTCGCACTGGCCGTAAGTTCCGTAACGTGGCTCGACAGCAAACTCTAAAAGGCTGGCTTGGAATCACGAAAGACAGCTCATTTTCTCGATTATTCCTCATCGTCATGCCGGTTAAATCAGAAATGAAGTCAATCGTATAGTTCTACATGACGATATCGATAACGACTGAGTTTGACGCTCTCCTCCGTCGACGTTGCGAACGCTTGACAACATCGAGGAGTTCTTCAAGCATTTGCGCTGTATCTGGGGCCGAATTCACTAAGCTTTTAGTTCATAAGTGCTGTTTGCTATTGGTCGACCGCTTCCACTAATTATATGCCCAACATTGCGATTGGCTAGCACCTGATTTTAAGTACTGTTTTAGCGTAAGTAGATTTTTGCGAACACGAGTCCTGCGCGTTAACTCGTGTACCGTGCTTTCCCAACAAAATTAATCGCTGCCCGAACATAGTACGCAACGAAATCGCTCTCGCCTGGTCTCGCATGCTGGCCTAAAACAGGCGTAGGTCTCATCGCACGCGTGCGCGAGTGATCTGGGAGCGTGGCGCTTCATCGGTTATTCCGGTCATCTCGCGTATTCTATATTCTCCGGGTGCGGCTAAACTAACCTCCCCGCATCTTTTATCATACAGACCCCTCAAGCTATACCTACCAACCGCCGCACCTTTGCGCCTTGACATAGCGCAAAACAAACGCGTCGGTAAAGTGCCAATCGTTGGCTACGTTTCTCAAGCTTCATTACCGCCCGCATCGATACAGTGTAGCGCTTCGCGCGGCACCCGACGCCAACGGGTACATAACAAACCGTAGGGCTAAGCATTCGTCGCTCCTGCTAAACATAGCGAGCGCTTGGTCGACATGCTATAGCCTCGGGCCGCGTGACGCCGACAGCGAGAGGACGTGCGCAGAACGGTCCAGCGAGAACGCCTCTCGCAGCGAGCCTCGCCGATATACGATAGACACGACGCGCCGCCGACGACGAAAGCCCGGCCGCGCAAGAAACGTTGAGCGGGTCTTTGCATGCAATTAATCCACGCGGCCAGGAAAGTCCGGGCTCCTGGCAAACGTCTGCGCTCCTCGCGCTGCGGGGTTTCTCCGGTGCGGAGAGCAGCAGACGAGGAGCGGGTCCTGGTGGCCGAGCTGCTTCGCATCGCCAAGGCAGCAAGCAGCCAAGGCAGGCAAGGCCGCGCGGCAGTGGCGGCGGCTGCGGCGCCTCGCTCATCCCTTTTCCGAGGCGCCAAAGTGGGACGATCAACACTCCGCGCCTCATAAAAGTCGGCCCCGTCGCATTCCTCGCGCACTAATAGGCTCGCCGAGTGCTCGTTCTGGCGAACGGCTGCCTCGGACGGACATGGACACACACAAGGCGTGGAAACAGGTCGACCGCCGGTGAACTGTGCGTCGCAGGAGGGGGGGGGGGGAGTTGCTCGCGCACATGTATGCGCGAGATGCATATGCGCCGCAAAGGCTCGTGAGAACGTCGCCCCGCGGCGCCACTGTTATGAATAAGAAAGGCCGTGTCTGGCACAGCCTGTGTGTATGCTGCCTGATACACGAGCCGACAATTCGAGGGTCCAATATACCAAGTCGAGGAGCATGCGAGGTGCTCGATACGACCACGTATATAAATAAATATCTGCGTGCTTTCAAGGTCGTCGCGCTCACTAAGCGCCGTGGGGTCTAAATTGATTCACTGCCACCTACTGCTCTAACTCGACGGTGATAACGGCTTAAGTGACTTGAAAATAACGGCCCGGAGACGGGATAGAAGATAAAA
>NC_051159.1:133779513-133847013 GCF_013339745.2 Dermacentor silvarum | reverse complement strand
GAATGTTCTTATAATTATAAGTTAATTACCGACGCCGTCAGGGTCTTTGTAGCGCTTTGTTTCGCACTACGGGGGCGTTCTACTGCATGTGGTAATATTGCATGAGTGGCTTGTTTGACAAATTCGTACTATGTCGTGATATGGGTAAGACTATGAGACTACTCAATGACTCTAATAGTGTAGGTAACGGCGGATGCGAGAATATTTTCGGATATGTCATTAACTAGTGTAAAAGAATGTCACGCATTACTTGTGCAAGTTAGCAGCGCTTCACGTGCTTTTTAGGTATCGTTACGAAATTTTGTGGTGACGGGGGATGAGATGGAGGAGTAAGCCCCGCGTTTATTATACGCCCCAGAATTATACGCCTAATGAAGCGGTAAATCCGGCGTCCAGCGTTATCATCGGATGGTAACAAAACCCAAGTGACCAAGTGATGATGACACGTTCCCGGCGCTGAACCTGCTGCGGCTCGCAATGTGAACTGCCACGGTGAACAGCCACGGCATCGGACGGGCGCCGTGGCCCACATAGAAAAAATCGACCTGACCCACTCCCAAAATTGGATTGAGGTGAATTAAAGTGGATTAAGGTGGATTAAGGTAGATCAAAGTTGGTACGAATTAGACCAAGGTTGATTAGGGTGAATGAAGGTGGAGTTTTAATTTAAGGTGATAACTTAGACAAGGCCTCATGCTGTCCCATTCAAATCACGTAAGGATACTTAGATGACTGTCAACTTATTTGAACGAAAGCCTTTCCTGATTGTCTTTCCAGTCTATTCACTTCATCCTCGCCAGCGGACGACACCAGCCTTGGTGACAGCTCTGGCAGAGTAGCTGCACGCTTAAACCCTGAACAAAACTTGGCCCGTGGAACCCGTAAAAGTGCCGATGATGACTACGCACCAGCGACGTGCCACTGCGGTGGCAGGTCCCTGCGCAGGAGTGTCACGTTGCGGTAGGCAGCCACTGCGGCGTCTTGGGCGTTGATGCCCTGCCAGGGACACAGCACCGCGGAGCTCTCGCGACCGTGATACGTCACGCGGGTCTGCGAAAGGCCATTGACACGGAGTGCGTATACTCTTTACAATTTTGTGCGTGCCTGCAGCGATCTGGGGTAAGCCTGTGTCCTGCAGTGTCATACCAGTGCCAATACCATACTACAGTGCCTTAACTGCAGTGCCTTAACTGCAATATTACAGTGCCATAACTACAATACTACAGTACTATAAGTGGCAATACCAGAACATTGCTTGACATTTTGGGACATTGTTTTCGTTATGCGCAGCTCTAACCATACCAGCTTTAAGTAGGGATCACTATCGGTGGCGTCCAAACTCACCGCACTGCGACGGCTCCCCGCACTTTCTTAGTAGCAGAAACAGATCTCAAAGGCTATGCTTTTGCGGTCTATATGCGCCGGAAGTGAGTGCGGAGCCAGAACACGTCACGGCCGCCGTAATGTAGACATCAGTTATTGGTCAGGAGAGGTGTCAGGATGGAGCCACGTATCTACAAGAGGACATTCCGCCGACTAGTTTTTTAATTAATACCTAGACGACGAGCCTGTCAAAACTGCCGCGTTCTGGGACACGATGTCCCGTGTTCGATCGCGGTTGAGCATTTCAGGACTTCCGTGAGCCTCTGCTGTGTTTGTGATTATCTTCCCGTGAACATATCTCTATCGTCTGGAGTTCTATCTTGTTCGTAGAGCTGTAGGTTACCCAGCTATATAGACGCCAATACTTACGAAAGTAGCGCAGGGTGTTCCGTAGTATAGCATCCCCGGACCAAATGCGGGTCTTGTGGCGAGCACAGCGTCGACATCGGTGAACGCGTTCTTGTTCAAAAGCAAGGCTTTTCCCTCGCCGTACAGTTCGGATGGTGTACCGAGCACTCGCAGGCGGCCCCGGAAGGGGATGGCACCCGGAGACTGCGTTGCAGTCGCCGTTTTAAAGTTTGTATTCAAGTGCAAGTGAACTGAAGTGGCATGTATGTTTATTACTACACGAATAATTCGTATGGAACTATATAAGCGAAGGCGGTGGCCAGAGCGTCCTAGTTCCCTTTGCTTAGGTACTATCTTCTGATCGGCACTGTCCCGTTTGTGTGGGTGGCTAGCTGATAGGCGGTAGAGGGGGAGGGACGCGGAGTACCTTAGTTCCCTTTGCTTAGGCACGGCCTTATGATCATCGCTGTCCTGGTCGTGTGTGTGGCTGGCGGAGAACTAACAATTCGATACCGCAACCAAATTTGGCACTGGGACTTAAAACTATGGCAGTGTTTCTTGACCTAGGGAGGCTTGCGAATTACGAGACAGCTTTGGCTTTGGTTTAATCTTCTAAAGCAGAGGTGAGTTAATGGGTGTAGGGAAAACAGATGATATCTTCACTTAAGATGATATCTTCCCTTAAGCGCAACAGAAAGCGCCGAAGCCGAAGAGTGCGTAACGGCCACCAGTGCAATGCATACCGATTGGGCGGCTTCCATTTGGACGGCCAGTGCAACCGCCATGGAGGCCGTGCAGGCCAGGTTGTGGCCGCAGGCATGGCCAAGGCCTCTTACTGCGTCGTACTCGCACACTAGGCATACCGTGGGGCCAGAATCTGCGGATACGAGTGGCAACATTATTCGGCATCAAAACTGTACACACGTACACACGGCGCTACGCGGACACGCACCTTCGGTGAACACCAGCTCGGCACAGAAGGCGGTGGGCAGCAGGTAGCCGGGCATGACAAAGAAGTCCCTGCTACGCAGCATATCACACAGCCGCTGCTGGGCAAACTGCTCGTCCCCCGATGGCTCGGGACATGACCATATATCCTCACTCAGTTGACGCAGCTCGTCGCGTACCGGGTCTGGCAGCCACATGTAGAATTAATTTGGCGGCCAAGCTCAACGCTTGCCTCGTTGGTTTCGACGGTATGCCTTGAACCAGCGCCTCGCGACGTGTATGGACGTGATGATATGCCGATGATTTCACGCTCTGACACATACCCACAATAAGGAAGAGGTACTTAACCTTTTCCCCACTTAGGAGGCAGGGATATGGTAATGTGATAGACGGTGTTGTCTAAGGAACGGGTCGCCATTAGTTTGCCGCCAAGCACAAATATAGATACTCGCGATAACACCACCACTGTGGAACTCGTAAAACAAGAAGCAGACAGTGGTGTGAGCATCGGAAGAAAGCCTGTAATGATCGCAACTTATTTTGCTTTTTCATCATCATCATCATCATCATCATCATACTATTTCAGTTTGCTTTGAGTTCTCTGCAGGGTAAAGTTCACATCTAGAGATATCCGATGATTATCTCTCTCTCCTCCGTCAACCAAACACACACTCCGCCTTCTGATGTCATCACTATACAATGAAAAACTAGAGCACTGTCTTACGTTACATGCCAAATGGAAAGCAGACCTGCACGAAATCTGTAAATATGGTGAATTGAGGTCTTAAACCTTCGTGGTACCACCGAATAGTCGAAACAAAGTAATGATTGTAATGATCACAGCGGGGGGAGGGGGGGAGGAGGAGGAAAGAGAAAGGCAGAAGGCAGGGAGGTTAACCAGAATAACGTCCGGTTGGCTACCCTACACCGGGGTAATGGGAAAGGGGAACACAAAGATGACAGGGAGAGAGAGGAGGGAACGATCACAACGGGAATGCTCTGAGCATCGAACGGGAATCTTATTTGTTTCTCCTTTTAAGAAAGAAAGGTTTCATGGCTATCTTACTGCCACAGTTTTTAGGCCATTGCTTGGTTTTCTTCCGCTTCGCCTCCACGACATCGAGCGCGCTGAGAGTGTTTAAACTTGTTTATTTGTTTGAAAAAGTCTTTATTAGGTTTTTTAAAGGCTGCTTCCACTTTGGACTATTCATCCCCTGCCTGAAGGCATTGGGAAGTGAGTGTGCTGTTTCCCTGATAGTGATGGGGCTAGCTTCTCCTGTACAACTTCCAACTTAGAAGCGGTCATGCCACGATGTGTGTTTGGGGAGCTTTCAGCCAATCCCAACAGGCATGTAGTCGATTCTCCACTGTTATTGTGACCAGCGGCCTCCGTCGTCGTTTTTTCGAAAATGGTGCATTGCAACAATATGTGTCATGTCCATAGTAGTGTTGCGATTTTATTGAGATAGAAATTATATGAACACTCCAAGCGCATTTCTGTCGTCGCCGTGATGTTCCGTATAAAGTCCAAGGGCGACAACACCGCCGCCACGCGCCGTATGCTGTATGTACGAGTGAAAGCGCGCGAGGAGAGCCGACGATCGCGGCTCAATATGGCGCGTGGAAAATAGCGCCTCTTCCTCTTCACAACCACAATTCTCTCTCTCTCTCTCTCTGGCGCGTGCAAGAGAGGGAAACTGACAGGAGTGAGTAAGTGAGTACCAACTTTATTGAGGTCCTGAGGGGAAAGAATTAAAGCGGGGCCAGAGGCCCCGCCAATCACTCCGGTGGCTCCACCCAGGTAGGGGCCGGTAGACAGAGTCCTTCGGCGACGGCCCGGGCCCTCTGGACAGCCTTGAGGAAATGCGCTGTCTTCCGTCGCGCGAAAGCCTGTGGGGGGGGGGGGGGGGGGGGGGGGGGATGGGAAGGAGGGAGAAGGAGGGGGGTGTTGTTCTCCGACAGCAACTGCGTATTTCGCGGCCGCTCCGCTTGGGGAACCGGCGATCACGGCTCAACCTCGCTCACGCAGGGAGGGGAGGGGGCGGCGTTCTACTCCGGCACCAACTGCGTACTTATCTTGAAAGCGATCTGCAGGCGGCTAATACCTTTGTGCGTGCAGTGTTCGCGTCCCTCAGTTTGCGTTGGAGCGATACACACCACGAAGGTTATTTCGCTCGCTGCTGCTGCCGCGGTGGCTGATTTTTCATTTTTTTTTCTTCTAGCTGGGCAGCGACCATATGTACCAGTGCACAGTATGGCGTGCTGCGGTGTAATGCGGTGTGCTGTGGTGGGGTGTGCCGTTGCGAACATGCACTACACCCATTTTAAGATTGTGGCTAGTGTCATATCCAACCAGTCTGCTTTGCTGGTAGCCGTTTCATGCTTACATGTACTCTCGATTACGGGAGAGCCAGCAATTCTTTTGTAGAAAAGACCTTCAATTTCTCCAAAGAAGAAAGCTTTAGGCGATGACGTAAGGGCCGTATCACTGCCCTCAATGTGATCTGTGTGATCCTGCATTCTATGCCCTTCACGGCGTCGACGCTGTCTGCATATATTGTTTGTTTCGTGAAGCGATAACTTTTTGCGAGTACCTCTCATACGCTGGTAACGAACTAACGTTATAACCGCCACGTATTTCAATCATTTTTAAATGCGAAGCACTTTAGGGGCCCGGGCTGTCGGCGTCGCGTGTGATCTGTCGTGATCACGCTCAAAAATAAGCGCTTCAAAATAGGGTCAAGGCAAGTGCAGAATTGATCAAAACCGATTCAAAATGAACTAACATGATTTGGAATAATTTAAAAGACAGGAATGATCAAGCACTCAGCGCATTAATTAGCAGAAACTCGTTAAAATCGGTGTCGAAACGCCAGACTGATACCAGCGCAGCGCAAGAAAGGGCGCCACCCCCTGCCGGTCCTGTGAAGAAGACGCGAAGGGTCGGTGCGCCAACTGCTTATTATGCTTATGTTTATTTTTGTAGTTAGTTTTCTCTTAACTTTTATTTAGTTAGTTTATGTATAGGACATTTTAAAATCTGTGTTAAGGAGTTGCCAAAATCTTAATTTTGATTATTCACCTTTACCCCTTTGTTCGTTGTTAGGTGTATGTTTTATTTTATCCAGTGTGGCCACTCCCCGCTCGTGGGTACGAGCCATGTTTTGAGGCAACAACAACAACAACAACAATTGCGGTTTGCCTGTGGAAGTAACATTTACAAGACTGGGTTGCCAGTGTTCACAACTAAATTTTTACTCGCACAGATGTGGTCTGGCGGAATCCCCATTATGCTACCTCTGCAATGAACCAGAATCCATCGATCACTTTTTATTATCGTGTCGGCGCTTTTATAATCATCGACAACGATGTTTGGAAATCCCACTTCGCAATCTAGGACTGCCTTTAAGCAGTTCAGTTATACTCTCACTTGGAGTTATGGTGTTAGGATATAGCCTCGGCAATGTTTGCCGAGCAATTTATAATTTTCTTAGTGACACAAAAAGATTGCTTTATTAATATTTTCCCATCTTTCTATGATTTATTTATTTATGCTTCAATAAATTATAGATTTAGCAAATGCAAAAAGTAATGTCACAAAATCACAATTATATTAGTATTAATATTATTATTATTCAAAATTTACGTCTATCCTTTACTGTATTTAATTTATTATTAAATTCATATTACTACTCCTATCTGGGCAAGGCTGACTAACTTAGTATAGACTACTTAATTCTTTTATTATCGGTTCGTTTCCCATCTTCAATTATTGATTTATTTTCCTTTAATTTTTATTACTTATTTATTTCTAAACTAATTTATTTTAAATTTCGATCATAATACCACCCGGTTCGTGGCCTATCCCCCACAGTGGGTTGTGCCATTGATTGAGGCATCATCGACATCATCATCATGTGGTGTTCCCGCGGGAAACACCGGCGCATCACTGCTGCAGTGCCTAGAATAAATTAGGCACTATATCACTGCTTCGCACTTCTCCAGGATTCACGTCAGTGGAGCTGCCTTAGCGCTGGATTTGGAGTACACAAGCGCAGGATTTGAGCGGAATCGGAGCTACATTAGGCGCTGGATTTGAGCAGGATTCGAGCTGGATTGGAACTGCATTTGATTTGGGGCGCAGAATGATCTTGAAGTCGTGCCGAGGTAGCCGGCGGCAGCCGGCGCGTGTCTCGGGGCGAGCTCTTGGCCTTCGCTGCGGACGCGTCGCGCGACGCTCCTGTTGGTGTGGGAGGAGGCGAATTTTTTAGGTGCTAAGCTCAGGCTGCCGGCGTCTCCTGTCGTCGCCGTCACGGTAAGCAAGCGGCCCGCGCTCCCGTCTCCTGACGTCACAGTGCCGAGTGCGTGCCGAGCGCTCCCGCGTTCGTCGTCGCCTTCCACAGCTGTCAGCGTTGCCGCTCATCCTTCCAGTGTAGAATTTCACTTCTCTTCTGTCGTCGTAATGGGGAGGCCGCGTTTACGGGGTTATGAGCCATTGCTTAAGGCCACGGTGTAGAGTATATATATATATATATATATATATATATATATATATATATATATATATATATATATATCTTACATCGTGCTTAAGGCAGTATTATCCCATTAGCGGTGCACCACTGCATGCTTCGCGCCTCCCCAGGTTTCACGTTAGTGGAGCTGCATTTCGCTCAATGGGTCGTTTGACACTTACCCCTAAAATGTAATTCACCGCTCAAATTGAGCCTACGACTTAAGTCGTGCTAACTGTAATAACTAATAAAAATTAAACATTAAGAACGGCGTCCATATTTATATGCAGAGAAGTCTTCGAATCCGCCACGGTTGCTTAGTGGCTATGGTGTTGGGCTGCTAAGCACGAGGTCGCGGGATCGAATCCCGGCCACGGCGGCCGCATTTCGGTGGGGGCGAAATGCGGAAACACACATGTACTTAGATTTAGGTGCACGTTAAAGAACCCCAGGTGGTCCAAATTTTCTGGAGTCCCCCACTATACGGCGTGCCTCATAGTCGGATCGTGACTTTGGCACCTAAAAGCCCATAATTTAATTTTAGTTTAGAAGTCTTCGGAATACAAGCTGCGAAATATCCTTTTAGGACGCATCACATGTACGTCCTTTACACGCAGATGTGGTTGTGGTATGTACTGCTTCTCGATCAGGTTAAGGGCAACAGCTAACCATAGTTCTCTGACACTGACTCCTTGGCTTGCTAAAGCCTTATATTAAGCAATCAACTTTGATTCTGAAGCTAGTAGATATTTTTATATAGTCAGATCCAGTAGTGTCATAGAGGGACTCTAAAGCTGGTGACTATGCAAAAATTATTATAATCATCAGCCGGATTTAAAAAGGGAACCGACTGACACTGAAATGAAAGAATTCAAGTAAGCAGGCTTCTTTGTTGAGAGGAACAAGGAGAATTTCTTTACCGCGCTGCATTCCCGCTGTAGCGTTTCAAGTCCCAGGCATTGGCTCAACGGTTTTGCCTTGCAGGAGTGGCCACCCTACACACGGGCCTTCGCTGGCCCATTGGCCTCAGACGAATTAATGAAACTCGATGCGGTCCTGAACTCGGCGCGTTGAGTCCTAAGCCCTTCAGATGAAATACATGTAATTATTTTTAATGCAGCCCCAAGACAACATTAAGCCCTTTGCCTCAGCTCTTCTCCCTGCTGCAGCCTTCCGCCCCCTCCCCACCAAAGTAGACGCGCAGCTGCTTTCTTTTGTATATACCGTTGTTGTTGAGACAGAGCGACACGATGACGCTGGAAACAAGCATAAAAGGAAACTCCAGCGCAGTGGTGAAAAACTTCAACACCGGGAGTGATGGTATTGAATACTCATTGTGTCACCACCTCTTTTGTAGGTGTCTGACATATTATTGAAGTAAGAGTTCGGCAACAAGAACTGTGCGCTTTAGGCTGAGTCAAAACGGTAGTCTGAGAGCTGAAGCTATAGCGTAAATGGTTGTCCATGCGAGTGGACCGAACGTAGGTCACGTTTCCTATAATCCGAGACAAGAAATGAGTTTCCGAAAACATTTCTTTTCGCTTCAGAAAGTTTGATAAGCTATAGTTGTTTTTTTTTTTTTTTTACGCGGATAAAATGTCGGTCGTGGTAGAAATTTTCTACTTCATGGCTGTATTCAGAAAGAGGAGCCTATTATATCCTTTTCCCGTTCTGTTTGAGTAATTTTCTTTTTCATGTGCATGGCCGCACTTTTTAAAAGAATGCGTATCTGAGCTCAGCTATCGAATAATATGACATGCAGGTCTATATGTGTTCGCCGACACTGTTGTTTCCGGCGAGCATTGTACACGCTGTGTAGCAAGAAGGTTGCGGTCGATTCCTGTTTTACTGGCCACTATATCGACCTCTACACAAAGGAGGAAGCCAATTTTCTTCGGCCATCTGGTGCACAATTTTTACTTTAAAAAGTTTGCTCCAGTAAACCGAGACAGCGCAAGCTTTATTTTATTTGTTCAACGTCGAGTACGTCTGATTTAGACAACTTTTTATTTCATGATCAGATTGATACAAACTTGGTTATCTCAAGCAAACCTTTCTGCATTTTGTCAATAAATTTTCTCTCTCTCTGGTAACCATAAGTTTTATTTAATTTGATGTGTTCTTTAGTGGTTTTCTTTGAAGCGCTCCAGCTTCTCAGGTTATGCAGGACTATGATTGCGGCTTCGTGACATGTCCGTGCGAAATATTCATCAGTCTGTAACCGGTTGACATAAAGGACAGAGCTGGGGTCATGATAAGCAGCTTCTTTCATCAAAGTTTAAGGACTGATATGTCGTGTTTAGTCTGAAGCGTCCATTTATTACACGTAGCGGGAGCGAGGGCCATGGTTTTATGTTTGGAACAGCATTCATTTCGGGTTGAATGCGCAGTTCGGGAATATGCAACATATTCATTGCGATGCGTTTCTAATAACCTCGTCTGCCTGTCAAAGACCTAAAAAATTTCGTGACATGATTCAGCGTGTTGTTACAAGTAAAGATGAGTATCTGCGCTAAAATCCAGCTCTGTTGAGTTGCGCCCCCTTTTGAGTACTATAGTGAAGAACAAAATTAAAATTTTCTCTTAGCTCCTCTTTCCCTGAATCTGTCAGAAATTGAGGTGTGGTCATGGTTTGAAAGTGCATGGACGCGGAAACGCGCATAACTTGCGACGTAAAGAAACTCGACAGTATGTCGTTAGTGTTCGTGTTTTGGCACCTTCTTTTAAATCATTAACGTATACCAAATCGCCCAGCTCTCCACTTTATTAGGTTTGGTTAGCGGAGTTTAAGATGTGTGATAAGATTGCAGCCACAGCCTCTGTACTCTCTTTTTTAAAGGCATTCATAAACAATTTCCCCCTCCCCCCATTCCCTTAATATCAACACGTTGTAGGTGACCAGAGTGACGACAATGACTTTTGTTAGTTTTCATCTATTTTGGCACTCGGTTCGACCACGGACGTTGGTGCCATCTTGCGGGCAGGTTGTTCTAGATAACTGTCGTGGCCGATGCCCGGCCTTCTATCAGAGTGTTGACGAGTGAGCCATAAGGGAGAAATTCAGAACGAGTGCTGCCACTCCACTTCAAAAATAGCATGCCACCAAACACGTCGCCATTAGCGTGTTCGTAGAAATTAAGTATCGTCCCTACAGAACACATCGCTTGCAAGGCCCTTAGGGACATCACTGTCACTAGATCGTGCTGGAGATGAGAGACTTAATACTCCTCAATGTGCTCAGACTGAACGTTTCATCCTGCTGAAGTTGACTTCCCTCGGTTAAGCTAGAAGGACGCAGCATCCGGTGAGTAAGGGGGAGCTCACATCTCTGTTTACAGAAGGGCGGCGAATATAAACCGTTCGCTGCTGAGCTCTCGGTTGCCTCGCGTAGGCGAGAAAGCCAGCCTAGTCCATTTCATCCTTAAGCGTGCGAGTAAAGAGCATGGCCGAACTGAACAAGACGTTCGGAAGGAGCAAACAGCGGTCGGCGAGGCTAACGCGCTCTGTTTGCTCTGCACATACTGTCTTCACCTCTTCTAGAGCAGGCACTCGAATTGCACCAGACGCACCAACAAAGTGTTTTCCCAAGTAATGCACAGACACTTCAGAAGCTGTAGCTTTAATCCTTTCCAGTAAATCCCCGGGGCCGAGCGTTCTCGAGAGCTGCTACACATGGCTTGGCGCGTGGATTGGAGAAAGAGTGTTCTCTTCGGCGGCGATCGCCATGTATATCACCGAGCTGAAGCGCTTCGTCCCAGCAAGCGCCAGAAAACCTGCGGTGCGACTTTGAAGTGCCGGGCTAGGACGATGCAATATGTGCCGGCTGGATGAAAGAAATTGCAGGCGTCGCATTTTTTTGGGGTATTTTTTGAAGCTGAAAATACAGGCGTGAAAAGTGCGCGCTATCTCGCTCTTACAGTCGTCAAGTGGGGGAAAAAAAAACAATAATAAAAACGAATCTGACTCGAAATGAGAAAAATTTTTTAAAACCTAGAATTTTTCAGACTGCGTCAAGTCTATTTCGGGCGAGTGTCGTTAACCTTTTGAAATCCCTACGCAGGAGAATGACTTGAAAAAAGATTTTCTTTAATATTGTCATGATCTCTCACACGTTTCCGTGAAATAGTGCATGCGGTGACAGGAACGTGGCTTTTTGGTGATTTAGGCCTTAAGTGATATAGTTGTTTCCGCCTTCATTGCCGATGTATCAGCTAAGCCGGGCATTCCTACAGGCATACCAAGGGGACAGACAAAAACGAGAAAATCAAGCAAATGCGGTCATGTGTCGCATCCACCATTTTTTTTTCTTTTTGCATAACGATTTTTCGCGGTGCCCACCAGTCAAAGTTAAATGCCATCTTATCGAACATCAATCGAAATCAATCAACTTTTTGGTCTGATCAAATCAGTATTACGATATCTCCGCCCCGGTAGCAAGCTCAAGTATCTCTGTTCTCGCGCATCTGAACTCGACTTAGTTCAGACGTTCTTTATCCGTTGCATAACTTGAACATGAAGCAGTTCAACTGCTTAAACCGTTTTGCCACCACTGGTGTTTTATCATATCCCTTTAGAATGCAATTAATTGAGCCACTTGCAGCGAGAACTTCTGCTCTAGTCTTTCTGTGCCATCCTGCCTAAAATCATTATTTGCAAGTGTCACGTGTGACGTCTGCGAATGGCAGCGTCGGCTGCCAAGGACTCAACTCCTGTAGGAGTAGCCCGCAAGCGATGTTCCACTGATCGCCAAAGGTAAACGAGAATACTTACCAACGTGAAACATTGCGGGAACCGATCAGGCATTTTATGAAAACTGGTGAAATCCCTAAATGGTGCGTGGCTGAACATGAAAGCCCGTAATATTTACTAAGAGAGAGAGAGAGAGATAGTGAGAGAGAGAGAGAAAATGAAGAGGCAAGGCAGGACATTTACTAAATTTAACATTGGTAGGGCGGGAACCGATGCAGCCAGCGGAGAGCCCCATCCCAAGGCTTCGAACATTCTTCGTGTAAACTTCCGCACACTTGAGTGATATCTGGGAAGAATCCAGCATTAGGCGTGTGGGAATCCTTGCAGTCCTTTAAGAGTTCGCTTAGCTCGCACGCTGCCCCCGATCTATCCATCATTTTATTGCACGCGTGTCAGCGGCAGGTGTGCGTGAGTTTGTTGCTGCCGGTGCTGAGCTACTAAGGTGTCGTCCCTCTGCGCGAAGAGTTTGAGGGCAGTGGCCGCCAGTGCCTCGGCGGCTTCGAAGGTAGCGGTGAGTGCGTGCGGTGTCGAGACTGCTTCTGCGAAGGCGCGCGAATGAGGCGCCCCAAATGCTTCCGGCAGCGTATAGGTGGCGCGCAGGCAGGGCAACGCTCGTGAAACTCTGCCCCAGTCCGACCAGGCGCCGTACCATTGGCCACTGGAGAACGAAAGCCAGGATGGGGACCCGCCTGCAAAGAGAGAGGGGAAGTATAGCTCGAAGTTGGCAATGTCAGGCTTAGCTTCAGTGTCGGGAGGAAATTTGGTTCGTGCAAATAATGCCGTCTGGGCGCCGGCTTGTCTGCTAAAGCTATCTGGCGCAGCCAACGGCTGCGGCGCCATTTCTGCGTCAGAAAGTGGCGCACCTCCAATCGTGAGTATACCGACATCGACCAAAGCCACAGTGCCATTCCGGCGTTGTATCACAAATGCAACCACTCACTTCGTGAGACAAAGACAGTCGTTCGAATGCACGCTCGTTACATGGTGGTACTTCAAGTTACCATGCTTCATAACTGGTTTTATTTTTTGTATAATTTAATTTAACTTACGTTTTCCATATTTACGATATATATATATATATATATATATATATATATATATATATATATGAACATTGAAATCACATATGAATTTTTCGTAATTATTCTTCTTCCAAAATTATAACAAGCCTATTTTAATAAGAATGGTGGGAACGGTGGCTGCCGTAGGTACGATTGGTCAATATCTTGTACAAATGAGAAGGCAGTAGGGTTAATTTACTATCTCGCGTGCAAGCGGGGCGGGGTTCTTTCATCGGCTCGCTACATTGCCTTGTAATATTGTCAATAATAATGAACAGATGCACAAAAGATGGAGTTGGGTTGTTATGCTTAAGTTCGCCTGTCTGGTGCACGTCAATGCTGGTAAAACTTTACTAGGTTGAGCGGCCCGGAAATTGTCGGTTCAACTCATTCGATCCGTTGGGTAAGGTGCACGCAAGCCCAGCAAGGAGAAGACAGTGATCACATTTCTAACTTAAAAAATCGCCATAGCAGTATATGGTTTATCCAGCAGTTTTCGTCTGCCCTGCCTGCCTATCTGCTCACATACCTACGGTGCAGGCGTTGTTATAGCTGTTACGTTCTTACAACGTACCAGGGACAATACAAAACAAAGAAATCAGTTTCCTCCGACTATAAGCATAGCTTCCATAAAATTTATCGGTGTGTTACATGTGCGATAGTATGTATAGCTCTCAGCAGGTTACCCGCAGCTTAAAACGAGTTATTGATGTTCTATGTTCTGCCCTGACATGCACTGCCCATCTCAGTATCAGGTGACGTGCAAGTGCTGTCCTTGGTGTCTTTGTTTGTTGGCTTCTTTTGTTATAAGACCCCCGTTAGTGACCTAAGTTGACATTGTACGCTTCACATATCCTTTTTTTAACGCCTTGTTGGCTACCGTGTGAACATGGTGGTACCAAGGTAAAGTGCTTGTGAAGAGGCAATTTAGATATCTATAGTTGAATACCCTGTTGAAAGGTGAGTTGTGTGAAGAATTAAAAATATGAAAAAAAACGAGGGTGTAGTTGTCTTTGTAAATGTCATTGCAACAGTTTTAGAGCAGTTAATATTCATTTTCCATGTCTCGCACCAAGTGAAAAACAGGGCGAATGAATTGCTAAGGCGTAGGTTGTTGTCCTTTGGGGTTTCTCTTACGTCGTGAAGGACACGATCGACGGCGTAGAGTCGAATTTAAGAGGGTAAATGATTTGTTATGTCGTTTATATAGATGAAGAATAACAAAGGACCTAAGTCTGAACCCTGTGGGACACCGGATGAAACTGGCATCTTGGTAGATTCTGCGAAATCAAAAGCTTACCAAAACAGGTCCGAAGGTCGAAAACAGACGCGAAGACTGTGCGGAATGTGTTTGCGCGATAGCGTTTTGTGTGGACAAGATTACTCCTGCGTGTAGTGTGTCTAAAGCGCACATATATGCATATTTGACAACGTGAAATTCATTGTATCATATCATAATCACCGGCCACCTACCTCTTCCTGTATCTCCCGCTTCCCCTTACCCCAGCGAGGAGTATAGCAGGCTGGAGACACGTTCTCCAGGACGACATCTCCTCCTTTCTCATCATGAAAATCTATTCCTCCTCCTCCTCCAATGCTTACTAATTGTGAGCGGTTGGAAAGGAAGCTGCTTATCCGGATAGTAAATTAAGTGGAGCGGAGTATATAGAGGCAGGCTGGCTACGTGCAGCTTCTCGCATCACGATGAAGCTACCGAGAAAGGTTGCGGATGCCGAAGCCACTGCCGTAAAGAAAGCAATGAAGGCTTAAGCGCGAAGAGCCCACCTAGTACGAAATTGTAGGGATGGCAAGACGAAGAAGGAGGCTTCACAACGAGCCCGAGCGAGCACAAGAGGTGGCTTGACTGAAAAATTGATTCAGTACTGTTGCTTCAGTCACGCAGACGGCTTGAAAGATATGTTGTTGCGCTTACCACGTATGTCCGGCCCTAAGCATAAACAGCAGCTTCGCTATAAGAACGATTGCTTTCTATTAAAGCTTCCTATTGCGCTCAAGCTGCTCGTTTTGCGTACTAGCAGTTTTGAATACTTGCGCTTAAGTTGTAACTCGAGGAGAAGGATTGCAATGGGCTCTGCTCGAGGTTTGGTGAATATTGGGAAACTATAATCTATTGGGCATACAAAGATCACTAAATACTGCAAGAAATTGCAAACATTTTCTTCATTCGAACAGCTTTTGGACTGACCGACAACGTAGGTACAACGCCCAGCTTAAACAAATGTGGGATTTGTCAAATGTAGTTACTTTTCTTTGCTGTTGGGTATTTCTTTGTGTACTGTATATGGATGTTGTCCGCTTTAGACACCCTAATGGTGGAATTTATGAAATATGAATATATCGTCTCTTCATTTACTAGATACAAACTAACTCACACATTATAGGCGCATCTCAATCAAAACAATTTGCTAGTAAACAACCAGCACGGTTTTCGCCCGAAGCTTTCATGCCAAGGGTAGCTGTACGAGTTGGTAACAGACCTTTATAATTCACTGCACCTGTCTCATTCTGTCGATGGTATCTTTATTGATTTTTCGAAGGCCTTAGACCGTGTACCTCATAAACGACTAACATTGAATATACGAAACCTCGAACTTGATAGAAAAACAACACGATGGCTTGAAGAATTTCTAACCAATCGTTTTCAGGTGGTTAAATTGAATGACAACATCTCCAGTTCAAGGCCTGTCAAGTCGGGTGTCCCTCAAGGTACTGTAATAGGTCCGCTTTTATTTTTAATATGTAATAATGACATAGCTTTAAATATTAATTCAACAGTTCGCCTTTTTGCCGATGATTGTGTAATTTACAGAGAGATAGCTGGCCCTAACGACGTCATAACACTGCAATCTGACCATAATAAACTAACGGAATGGTGCTGCAAATGGCAGATGTAAATTAACACAGAAAAGACCAATCACCTGAACTTCACTTCCGTTCCAAAGTCTCAAACAAATACTTACATATTAAACAATAGCATAGTAAACTCGGTTACATCGGTTAAATACCTCGGTGTCTACATAAATTCTAGCTTAATATGGTCTGACAATATAGAATATATCACAATTAAAGTGCAAAAGACACTTGGCTTTCTGAATCGACGCTTGTATCTGGCCGACAGGGACACCACGCTTCAACCGTACACTTTCCTCGTGCGTCTCTCCCTGGAATATGCATCAGTCATTTGGCACCCCTACCAGATCACCCTTACCAATCTACTCGAAGCCATCCAGAATAAAGCAGCTCGATTCATCATGTCATCCTACTCCCGATTTCAAGGCGTTTCATCTTTGAAGCAAACACTCAACGTACCACCACTCGCAATGCGCAGAAAATTCGACAGATTACGCTTTTTTCACACACTGTATCACAGCAACACATGATTTGCCCGGTCACACATTTTACCGCCACCTCATACTTCGCATCGCATCGATCATGCCTACAAAGAGAACCCTATCTTCGCCCGGACGAGAAAGTATAAGAATTCGTCGTTAATCTTATCAATAAAAGAATGAGTTACCCTCCAGAATTGCCACTATAACACAGTCTTCTTTATTTCATTCAGCATTACTAACGTATTTACAATCCTAGCACTTTTAGCAACATTTTTCTCTCCCAGAGCACTTATTCGCTCTCGCTATATTGTTCTTGTTTCGTTGAGTGTGAATTTTTGTAAGGATATTTACCTTGTTAATATGTTTCACGACCCCAAAGTGCTGTATTTATCACCAACGATGCTTCTTCATTTGTGAAAATTGTGTTCTGCTTTATGTTTCCCCCCTATGTAATGCCCCTGTGGGCTCTTATGGTATCTAAATAAATAAATAAATAAATAAATAAATAAATAAATAAATAAATAAATAAATAAATAAATAAATAAATAAATAAATAAATAAATAAATAAATAAATAAATAAATAAATAAATAAATAAATAAATTGGTGATTCATGTCAACTCTACCAATTTGCGCAAGTACTCAAAAAGAAACATCTTGACAAGTGTTTTTACGTTATGACATCGATTTGAAGTGTAATTAATCTCTTCGAAATCATTTGCGCAGAGGCCCAAAAACAAAATTTCTTCCTGCGTTCCCATGTTCCCACGTTCATGTTTCGACATAATCTATCTCGGAGTCGAGATTCCTCTTCAGGTTCCTGTTTCGTCTGCACTTGCTCCCCCAATGCAATCAGCGGAAAGTCATCACCACCCTGCCACCGCTCAAGCCTCGCCTGGGGAGGTATTCTGTATTCACCTAGTGGACATGTCCATTTCGTCTGCTGCTGCAGTACTGATTGGCTGTGGCACCTGGCTCCTGCTGAAGTGCACCCCAGCCCAGCCAATCAGAACTGTAACAGCAGAGGAAATGGACAAGTCAACTAGGCGGACTCTTCTAGAATGCCTCCCCTTGTCTCCCGCATTCTCTATATTCAAGTCACGGCACCCGCTTCACTACTGGCACCTTCATGATCACCGGGCCTATATAGAAAGGTTGTACGTACAAAGAATCGTAACAAATTAATGCTTCTATCATAATCTTTCGTTTCCTTTCAAACTATGAGACGGTAGACGCGCAGCTCTGACCTGTCTTCTGCACCTCCGCACTGTACAGTTGTTCCAGGGGACGGCTGAAAACAGGTCGGGGCCTGGGCTTGCCGAAGCGGCACTCGAGAAAGCAGCCGGTCGCCTTGGCCACTCCCAGCAGAGCGTCTTCGGCCGTTTGCCTCCGCTCGCACAGTTGCGCGTCGTCGGAGGCGAGGAGCACGTATTGCGATTCGGAGCGCGTAGTAGGTTCGCACGGATTGCGTCCCCCTTGGCTGACGATGCCGCGGCAGCGGCTCGCGAGGACCCAGTACGAGAGCACGGCAGCGTCCAGCGCGGCGGCACCCCGAAACCGCACGTCTAGCCACTGCCCGGCACTTTCTTGGTCGATGCCGGGGCAGCAGCTGAGATCGCGAGCTGAGGTGGGGTGCAGGGCTAGGAGCGCGGTCAGGCCCGACAGCACGCCCTGGTCTAGCAGCTGCGATTTGCAGCATGGTCGCGGAGCCTCGGAGCCTGGTACGCCGAGCACCACAAGTCGACCACTCACCTGTTCCTCCTGCGAGGTGCGTTTTAATGTCAAGCGGTCACCCTTGCTTCCACGGGACTACTACTACTACTACTGCTGTTGTTGTCATCTTCGTCATCGTCGTAATTGTCGTTGTTGTTTTCCTAATAAATATATGGCTCATGCCCATTGTGGGTTTGGCCAAGAATCGGATGGCGTATGCCGATTGAATCGGCTTTGCTTGTTTTCTGAATGCCTGCCAGATTCTTATTTCGTGTTTTGTACTTGTACCCTTCCTGCCTGGGCCCGCATGGTCGTTCAGCATCTTGGAACTAAAATAAACAAACAAGACATGTGTAGGTGTGGGATATTTGCGTATAACGCGTGCTTAAAGCGTTGTGTGTACTTCGCTCGTGATGTAAATTAAGATATTCGTAGAAACAGTTGTGCCGACCATGGTAAGGCATCTAGAGTTCTGTGACGGTATTCGGGACATTATGAAGTATCTGGCACAGTTGGTTCCTTTGAGTCGTTGTACTTGGCAATCGGTAATCTCAGGAGCCGGTTCTCGCTAGATTATCAAAACTAAGAACTATTAATAGTTCGGCTACCTTTTTATAGGGAAGACCACCTTGGAATGTGGCTGCTTATCTGCCAGTCTTCTGCCGCGGAAGGCTTAAGTTGTACACCTTAAAGCGACAAAGTAACTGAATCCGCAGCTTTTTAACCCCAATTCTTTACCTAATCTCACCTCCATGCGCCGGCGAATGGCCGACGCCGCTGCTAGCGTGCCAGCAGCCACAAGGTTGTGACCGCAGGCGTGGCCCAGTCCAGGCAGAGCGTCGTATTCGCAGACAAGTCCAATAGCGATGCCCTCTACTGGCGCTGCAAACAAACTTAAATTGTTGCAAAGGCTTTACCGAATGCGAACGGAAACTTGTTTTTCCCGAATCTTAGATATAACGTACGACTTCACTCGAGCAAACAATCATGCATGGATGCGTCGTGTTTTTCCACTGTGTCTATGTTGCAGACCGCAGCAATAGCATCAATCCAACAATTAGGTACCGTGTAGAGTCAAGATCATTGTAAGTTAGCGCAACATCTGTGGTTGCGGTTCTTTATTTCTTTCAAGTGCGCGGCTTTGCTTGGCTCATAAGATTTACCGTCTCAAAGCAGACCTTATGTTGCGTGCGGCAATCGCGGACGCGTGGGGGATTTCTGGTTACGCTATTTACTCGATTCTACGCGCAGTCTTCTTTCGGGAAAAATTTACGAAGCAATGACATGCGCACTGTAGATTCGAGTACAAAACAGTGTTTACAATATTGAGTAGATATCACCATGGACATTAAAATTTGTATGATCCAATTCAACCCACACGTCGCTGTAGCCGTGCGACGTGTGGTAGGTTTGTGCCCACTCCGTCAGTTCATGAGGCTAAAGTGTACTCGAGGCACTATACTTAGGCTGCCATGGTCTGCAAGGCGTTTAAGAAATGCAGTATCTTAAGTATCGGAGACGGCACCGAAGATGAGATGGTCCGGACGGCTGATAACAATAAGGGGCCAGATTCACAAAACTTTTCTTCGTAAGTACTCTTTGCCATTGGCCGGCCGCCTTAGATAATAATATGTCTTGCATCCGGATTGGCTGAAATTCTTTCTTACGAACAATTCTGGCGTAAGAAACTTTTGGGAATTCGGGCCAAGGAGGCCTGCGTCAGTGACGATGGGTGATTTTTGGTCTGCTGCAGCTCAGGTGAAATAAATTTTATTTTTTCAATCGTGAGAACAAATCGCCATTACTCTCTTTCTTACGATAAAAAACTGGCAAGTGAACATTGAAAAGGATTGTACTCACAACTCCAAGTATAAAAATCAGGGTGCATGTTACAATTGAGGGCGCGTTAGAATCGAACAAACATGACACTTGTGACCAGTTGAGGTCCTTTAACATGCGCCGTAAGTCAGTGTTGCCAGGTTTGGCTATATATAGCCAAACTGGGATACGGGAAAATTTTTGGGCGTCGACTTGGACGAGTTGGCTATGTGGCTATATTTGGGCTACTGAAAGTCTGCGACTTGGCTGTGTTTGGGCTATCAGTGGCGCCCTAATCCACGCTTCAGAGGTGGCTCTGATCGGGTAGAAGCAAATCTCGAAGGCTGTGTTTTAGCTGGCTGAGCCGGCCGCGTGGCTGAGCGTGTGTGCGTCCGCGACGACACAGAAGGTGCTCGAGAGTCTCGTCGCACCTGCACAAATTGCACGCCACACTGTTGGTCATCCCTATTAGGAACGAATAGGCGTTGGTAAATGCGACACCCAACCATATGCGACACAGTAAAGTTGTTTCACGACGGGAGAGTCCAGGTGATAGGCGAAGTCACAAGTTAGGGTCAAGAGAGTGCAAACGTGAGTTGGTGAAACCCGGTGAATTCCATCACAGAAGTGTGATGTGGCGAGCAATCGATTGAAGTTGCCGCGCAGCATCCGTTCTTGAGAGTGGTATAGGAACCAGCGGATGTTTGTGATGAGCCGAGCGTGCTGCTTCATCTGCGCTGTCGTTGCCGACAGTTCCGCAATGGCTTGGCAACCATTGAAATACAATGCCATGTCCTTCTTTGAGCGCGTGATGATGAGCGTGCCTACATTTGTGCACTAGCTGCTCGTGTAACGCTTGTCGTAGGGAAGACTGTAGAGTTTGTAGGGCTGCTTTGGAATCACTGAAAATGGCCCAACGATTTGGCGGCTGATGGAGCACGTAACAGCTTTTCTTTGACGCCGTAGTGACGCTGCAAACGCAACACGCTATTCGCAAACGCAACATGCCAATTCCAAAACTTTTCATTCCTGCGTGCCCCAACGCTAACGCCTGCAAAGCTCTCTGGGGCCCCAAACTTTAGAGGCCCCTATTTTAAAACTGTATTAGCCATCAACATGGTTTGCCTTTTGACGGTAACCGGTTTTCACAGCATTACTACTGTTATCAATTTGTTTACCATTGCTCTTTGGGTGCCGTCGCGGCATTTACCATTTCGAGCGAGTTAGTTCGGGACGTGCTCGTCGCCGAAAGCGACTGCGCGCTTCTTACACTAGTGTTACGGTTTGCGCAGTAATATTTTAAAGCTCCGCTTACACTGATTCAGACAGTGAGTGGCATCTGTTGCCTGTACCTTTTCTTAACGCATGTTCTTGGCATGCTAGAAACCTAAAATGACGGCCAGGTTGATGTCAATTGACACTATATAGAAAGTGTGTGTCCCAGCTAATCCGAGCCAAACTAATTGAAAAACAAAAACAGAAAATGAGAAAACAAGAAAGGACAATGAGACAAATAACACGAGATATCGTGTTATACCGTAAGCACGTCGCCGTCGCAGATCACTGGACAGCTGAAGTTCTACGCCGTAGGCAGAAATAACGTGAGAGATCGATGACGCTGAACATTATTTTGTGTTCACGACAGCTAAAAAGCAGAGTTCGTCGTTAATATTACTGTAAATAACTAAATATAATAACTTAGTACTATCTCTCGTAAAATAAAAACACTGCTTTCGCCCTCTGCAGCAATTCGCTGGAACTTAAGAGCTTCCGGGGCCAACCAAAAAGTTTTCTGTGCAAGCATGATGTCGCTGTTGTTGATGTAAAAGGCCGACCGTCACCTCGGCACGGACATTTGTTACGACGGGTTGCGCAAAAAAGGGTTGCCGTAATCGAATGTGAAAATGTATACACAAATAAAATTGCAAATGAAAATGGCTATATTTGGCTACGAAATATTTTGCACTTTTTTTCTGTTTGGCTACATTTGGGCTACAACTTCTCTAGCTTTTGGCTACGGCGCGTCGTTGGACCTGGCAACACTGCTGTAAGTTGCGTACACAGGCGTTCTTGCCTTCCACTCCCATCGTAATGCGTCCGCCGTGGTTGGGAATCGAACCCACAACTTCGTGCACAAAGCTATTGCCACAGAGCTATCACGGCGGGTTCACGACATTCGCTATACACGTAGCACAAGAGGAGTACTGGAGCCTGGCTGACGGCTCGGCGACGCGTTGAATTCAGCCAATAAGAATGCGCTTTCTTATACGTGCACTTTCGCAATTTAGATACAGCACGTCGACTTGAATTTTCTGTAGCAAGTGCTCATAGTTAGGCGTATCGCTGTCACGGGCACCGAAGTCAATTAAATGGGCACTTAAATCAAACTGAAGATTTAGAGTAATGACTGGGCATTATTCTATCGCTTAGAATAGCGGACCACTACTTTATAGGTGAGAATATGCACATTAACATAAGATGAGCGTCGCGACTTCAGGAATACGGTGCAATCTCCCGCAACGTATAATATGTGATTAGTAATTTTTAGTGCACGATTATTACAAAATTAAATACGCTTCATTTGAACATAGAAGAAAATGCAAGTTGGATACGTATTATTATTATTTTCTTTAATATCGCGATGGCCATATTTCTATGAAAGGTCTGACTGATGCTGCCTTCCGACCGCGGTGCTGGGGATATTTACGTGACTTTGGTGCTCTCACTGTGAAGAAAGCCAGCGCAGGTTTTCATTGCTATGTAATTAAGTCACCCCGTTCATCGCGGGAGGTTCGATTTACCAAACTGGTTGTTCAACGTTTGCATAATGCATCTCTTGGTGAGTTTTCGTGACATTCTAGCCGGAACGCTGGAAGAAACATCACTATTGCACATACAGTGTTTAACACTTTTTATAGCAATGAACGATAAAAACCTATCTCTCCTTGCCCCTGTTCCCAGAACTCTGTCTGTTATCGCGATAAACGTGTTGCCCTCAGACATGAATTTCACTAAAAGGGCAGGTATTGCATGGTAATGAAGGTGGAGCAGGCTATGGTGTGCACTAACCAGAAGCTAGGTACGGTTGACAAAGCACACAGCATTGTTATCACCATGTTTATGTGGTCTTGATACGAATCAGTATTTGCCAGCTGTCAGCTTAGTTCGCAAGCAGCTCCACGTCGTCTTTTATTCAGTGGGCTATCGAGATGGTCAGTTTAACGATGTGATGGACATTCCGGTTGTCCTAATCCACCCATCCGGCGCCATGCGGCACTCCAGAACTTGACAAATCAATGCACCCAGAAAGATAGATCTCAAACATGCAATTTACTTCAGTAAACTGCGGTAGCAAATAAACGCAAACGAAAAGCGACGAATATAGCACGAACGACGAAGTAAGCTGGAAGGAAAGCAGGGAAGAACAGAAAACGAAAACAAAAAGACCATCTGACTCGCAAATTGGCTGATACGTACATTACCGAAGGCTGCCAATGAAGCAATTATTAGGTCACGCTCTCACTGCACTAGCCAGTATTTGCCTCTAGCCTTAGGCCTACCACTTGGAGTATGGAAGAAACGGGCGACATGACCAGGCGCACATCTTCTCTCGCTGCAAACAATGGAAAGAGCGGTAGCGCAGCACACTCACCTGGTTCAGGCGGCAGCTGGTACTCTGCGCGGAAGCCAGTGCTGAAAATGTAGTTGCGCTGTACGGCGAATCCTTCGCATGTGAGCTCCGCACAAATTAGGTCGTGGGCGCGTTGCTCCTGGAACGCCAGCTCTGGCTCCGATAGCAGCTGGTCACTCAGCGCACGCCAGCGCTGTTCTCTCTGCTGCTCCTCCGCCCCGCCAGCCATGGCCTTTGTGTTAACGATGTTAATGTGCCTGCTAACCCTAACTGTTAATGACGATGATGCTTGCTGCTAGGTGTTTGTACTGTGCCGAAAGCGCACATACCCCCAACAAGGTATCTTCTGCAAAGTGGGCAGTACTTTTAAAATAAGATAAAATGAATAAATAAAAAGTCAAAGAAAAGAAACAGAAGAGAAATCGCGCGGCATTGCTCGAAGATGTAAGAAATAAAACTCGGTATTCACATTAAAATTTTCGAGAAACAAGAAGAAGGATAATATCAAATTAGTACAAGCGATCTCTTTGTGTCGCAAATGAAATCGCTCATTGCAAGGGACACGCTCCGGTGGTTAAAGCCTATAGCCGAGGCCCGGATCGATAGGATAATTGGAGAGGTCACTCAAAGTCCAAGTTGGCGGAACGGAGCCTCGAGAAGTATTTTTATTTGTAGCGAGAATCGGCGACCGAACAAAAAAAAATGATCAACCGTCACAGATGCATTATAAAGTTGGCAGAGAGGGGACTGCGTTAGACTACCCCCGCGATAGTTAAAATTTAACTGCTGAACGCGCCATCGCGATTTTGTAAATTCAACTTAATACACCATTGAGAATTCTAGGGAAAGTGCAGATGCTGGAATTCCGAATTCGATAATATTCTTGTTTTGCAAAAGCTTGTTTAAGCAGTTTTCTGTACCTTAGTGAAGAGAAGTACGCTGCAACCAGCTAATCAGAAACTGTTGATGTTCAAGGTGTTTTACATGAAAGCTGCTTAATGAACGCTGGGAGAATTAAAAAAAATATGCTTCATTCTTAAATCATGCTGAGGCGAAAAGCAGAGCACGAAAAACAGTGACAGATACGCAGGCACAGAACAAAATGCATTGATGCCTATTTTAGCATGCGTTGTCATATTTATTGATACAGGTATAAATGAAGAAAGGGAGCTGGAGAGAGCTGGAAACGCTTTCACTAGTTGTAGAACCTTGTGTCAGTGCACCATCGCTCAGTTTATCACCTGTGCAAGTTAATTTGATTGCGTGTGCGAACAGGAATGATGTGGTACATAGCGGCGTGTCGTTTTGGCATTTCTGTCCTTTCTAATATTCAAAACGGTATAAATATGACGACACATCAAAAACTAGACAACTGCTAGCCGCGCATTATCCTGCACCTGCGTTCCTGTCCCTGTTCATTCGTCTTCTGCACTTCGATTCAGCGTGCATGAAGAAATATAACATGAACTAACTCGTCCCTCTAATTGGCTCGCTAAACTTAGTTCACGCCGGTCGCAAAAGATGAACAACGGCAACAAAAGACGCAAACGTACAAAAATACGTTTCATTTTTTTTTCGCATATGTAAATTTCTTCTTCGTTTTTTCATTACGCTGTTTTTTTTTCTTTCATAAACAAACGTAAATTCTTCCGGGAGCTACAAACACTGCTAGCGTAAGTGCGTTATCGATTGGTTCCAACTCGCGTTATGTTTCTTTAACCTCCGTCTTCTAGGCTACTGAAAACATACAAAATACTTCTTTCTACTCTCTCTCTCGCTGACCATTGTTGAGGATACATGTTGCCATATCAACACCATTCCCGATATACACCATTACACCTATCCGTTGTACGCTTGCTTCTTGAGCTGCTCACAACCGTTTAACATTGAAGTGGACCTTTGCGATGTCCTTGGTATCCAAGTGGGTCGATAGAACAGCTGTTTAAATTGAAGTGCGAATCAGTGAAACCGACATGCAGCGCACTATAACACCACAGTAACGTTCCCAACGCTTGCAACAAGGTCGCTTGCAGTCAACTATTGCAGTGCTGCGCATCACATTACGTCTGAAACGTTTGCTCGTTTTACTAGAATTTGGACTGCGCAATATTTTGACGGGGCACAGAGAAGAGAAACACACACGGCAGATTTCTCTTCTGTGTGCCCCATCTAAATATTGCGCAATCCAACTTCTAGTATGCTATACCAAAACGCCCAGTCTTCAACCTTAGCAAGGTTTGCTTGTTTGTCGCCCGGCCGTTTATCGATACAACAATATTGTGATTACTGTACACAATATACACTCAGGGATGCTGGCAAAATACAGCACACACTGATCCATCCTTTTCTCATCACGGAACAGATCGGGAACCTATTGAGTGCGTGAAAACGCTGCGCATTTCGGCGTCGTTGACCTTTAAAGTCGAAGGCTGAACTAAGTTCGAAAGGCAGCCCGTTAATTCGAAAAATTGGTTTATTTCATGTGTTTATGCGAGAACGGAATTGCATACAAGAGTGGAAGGTGTCTGCCTACAGGAGAAAAAGACGCTCTATAGTTTGAAACCTCTGTAGAAGAAATACGGGAAAGTCGGTGGCCAGCGATGAAGGCGGAAGAAGAGCGACGGCCCCCCGTCTGTGCAGAGTCTCCGTCGACGACGACGTTGCCGCCTCGTCGGAGTAAACGTCTATTTTTTTTTTCTGAGCCTCCTCTTCTTCCGCTTCGTCCTCTTGGCGCTTATAAACTTGGCTTGGCCCAGTTATTCATCTGCGATATTTATTTACTTTCTTTTTATTGTTAACTTCCCCCAAAGCGGGCACTCAAAAACCTCTCTTGCAGAAACACGCGCGTTCGCCGTCAAAGCCACCTCCGGGTCGTCGTTAGACCGTCGGTGTCACAACAATACAGTTTGTGACCGATGAGTCGATAACGTAACAGTATCGGTAAAAAGTCATATAGAAAAAGATGCACCACCTGCAGCACGTCAGTCGGCGGCGACCAGTTAACAAGCGGTCTCCCGGGAAGTTTGGGGGAAAGCGCGGAGGCACGCGGGGAGATTGTCGAAGCGTCCCAGCACAACCCTTTTTTTTTTTTTTTTGGACTCAGCAAACAAACAAGGCACGGTGCAAGAAGCAGCGGGAAGTGGAGGTGTCGGGGAGAGGACATCACAGACCAAGCGCGAACGCAAAGTGTAGCTTGCTGCCGTTGCTGCTGCTGCGAAGAAGTGAGAAGGAATGATGCCAACAGGGAGCGGTGGTCTTCGGGTGGCGGTTTCGGCAGGGTGGCGGTTGGAAGGGCGAGCCTCTGGTTAGTTATAGGAGATTTCTTTCTGTTTGTGTGTGTGCTGTAACCTGACGTGCGCGTATTACCGTTACCGTGTTACCGCTGTGCCGTGACGTGGCGGGGAGCCCCAGCACTGGTGGCTGACGTCTTACGATGAATCGTGTGTTAGAGATGTTACCTTGCACCATTCGAGGGTGATGATAGGTTAAACGAGCTGCACCGAGGTTACCCCTCTGCCGAAACCTTAACGCATGCAGGCATGTAAATCACAATGAGACATTGAATTAAGTAGCATGGTGGTAGTATAAGCTTGCTCGATAAGTGGATGCATCCCACGTGCTAACTTACGTAGTCGCGCGAAGAAATGTGCATACTGGGACTGGTACGGGGATTGCAGGGCTGGGAAAAACGACGGGTGTCAGTGTTGGTCCTGCCGCTTCGAGCTTGCTCAACTCCAACACTGCAGTAAACGTCTTGCACAGTTTGCTCGAGTACAACTTCACCAGGTGTCACTGGTGGCTCCCCGCCACACCTCGACACGACGGCATGACACGGCAGCGGTGACGCGTGCACGCCGGCCTTAGCGCCATCTAGTATTCGATGAGTTTCCAGTTCTCCTCGGCCGACGGGCCGATCACGGCGTACGCCAGGAAGAACCCGAAGGTGAAGACTCCAAACAGGACGGGGAACACGGTACGCGAGAAGTAATCGATGGCCTTGGCGATGCGCGGCTTTGGTGGCAGCTGCCTCGGAAGCAGCTGCGGCCGTCGCAGCCACGCGAGCACAGAGGCGACGGCGCGCAGCCGCTGGCCGCCGCCCACTGGGCCGACGCCGCAGGACGACGCGGGCCGTTCGCCCCCTCCGAGATCATCGGTCGCGCTGACGCTGGTGTCTAACCCGGCCAGGCCCGGCGCAGCAGGTCGCAGCAGACTGTTCTCCTGCTCCGCCGAAAGGCCTCCCGGGCTCGCCCTGTGGTTTGTGCTTGGATGCTGCTCCTGCGGTGGGTAGGGGAGGAAAGGGAGGGGGGTTGGTTAGCCACAGAGACACGCGTTTTTACCTTCACATCATAAAACACACGCAGATACAAAGCACATCTTGGAATCTATGTGCAGTGAAGCTTACGGAGAGCGGTTAATGAAATGATGTGAATTTGCCCGTCTCATTCTTGCGTTATTAGCGCAAAGAAACCTCGCGCGCTCACACGTGCGCTAACTCAAAACACTTAATGCACAAATAGCATTATGAGCTATTCGTCAAGACAGTAGCAGCCAGCAGCCATGGTCAGGAAAAGTCCTGAAGGATTCTCAAAGAAAGCGCAGCTTTAAACTAGGAAGATTTCGCACTTGCCGCTGCTTTGTTCTTGCTGAAATTTCGTAGAAGCATGGCGTCTTATGGTACGGATTGTTGAGTTTAGCGCCTGAAACATTTACTTGCCCAGTTTTCAAGAAAAAAAAAGTCGCAGGTTCGCCCGAAAGGCGAAGCATCGATTGCGATAGCAAATTACTAGAGAGCTATACGAAGCAAGGACAGTAATTTAATGGGCCGTATAATGTTTTAAACATTCACTTATTAACTCAAACATGAACACACCTCGCTCGATGACCGCGGAAACTCGCTGTGAAAACTCCGGAGTGGGAAAGCGCGCCAGTAGCAGCGAGCAAATTGACCTTCGCCCTGTCTCTCGTCTCGCTTCAACGCAAACTAAACGTCGAAAGC
Source organism: Dermacentor silvarum (assembly GCF_013339745.2). NCBI lineage: Eukaryota > Metazoa > Arthropoda > Arachnida > Ixodida > Ixodidae > Dermacentor > Dermacentor silvarum. Next base: position 133,818,500 of record NC_051159.1, on the reverse strand, counting down.
ACAGCGCATACGAAGCTACCGGCACTCCGCGCATGTACTTTGTCCCCACCGCAGATCGCTTTGAAGATGAGGCCCGCGCGGGCGCGCACTTTGCCCACATCGCAGATCCCTTTCACGATACGGCGCCCGCGCGGCCGCAATGTCAGCAGCAGGCGACGGAACGGAATGCACCCCCTATCCCTGTCCCTCTCCGTCGCCTCGCCGCCATGCCTCTCGCGCAAAAGAAGAATGCGCGCTTCCAGCCTGCCTTAGTCCCTCGCGTGCGCTACATTGAGCCGCGATTGCCGGCTCACCCTCGTACGCTTTCACTCGCACAGACAGCGTACAGCGCGCGGCGACGATTTTATCGCCGTTGGACCTTATACGGAACCTCACGGCGACGGCGACGACGGCGACGACGGCGACGACGGCGAAGTCGACGGCAGAAATGCGCTTGGAGTGTCCATGTAATTGCTATCGAAATATTAAGATATTAAAATTCGTTTTCGCCTGCGCCCTATTATGATGTTCACATCACACTCTCCATGAAGTAGCGAAAACCAATGTATACGGCCAAGCTTTGATGTACAGAAAATGACGAAGGCGACCATGTGACGGCCTATCCGCCATGTTTTGGATGCCACTTATGGTTAGAGGCCTACGCAACTGCAGTTAATTTTTTTTAAAAACAAGGGAATTAACACGGCCAAGTGTTATATTGAACAATTCCGACCGTAAAATTCGACCTTGCAGCGCCATTTGAGCAAGAACGGAACAGCGGCAAGCGAGAACTCAACCCCCCCCCCCCCCCCCGCCCCCTTTTTTTCTTCTTGAATGATGTGTTGGGAGAAACGCCAGTCTACCAAGACCATAATCGGCTGCAACAACGATTCATGGCATAATGAAGAAGAGCCTAATTCCTCGCCACTAGGGGTGCTCGCCACGTCGTTCTTAAAACTTAAAGCTTATGCTTATGCATAAGCTTAAAGCTTATGATGACATCTCTTTGCTTACGGGAATATTTTGCTGTTTAACTGTTCATTCGATGAAGGTGCGGGAGAGACACCATGAGGGTCAACCGGCTGCAACGTTATAATGATCCTTTTCGTAAAATCTCTTTACCCCGTATAACACCGTAAAATTGTTTGAAAGCCAATCGAAGACTCGCTTGAACCTCGGAACCACTAACCTATCTACGAGTTTCAAAGTGGCAAATTTTATACACTTGTATATATTGTAAGCATTCTGAAGCCCTTTTATCTGCGTTCCCTAGTCTAACGTGCTGCCAGGCTGGCCGCTTCCGTCCACGGGGGAAATTAGTGTAAGCATATTTATGCGGACTTCATCTGTACAAAGCCATCATCAATCATCGGCTTGTGTTTGTTTTTGCGTCGGCGCGATCTTTCCTATTGGAATATAGCATCGTCTCGACCGTGGAATTTCAATATATGATATTCTAAAGCACCGCCATAACAAAATCAGTGTAAGTGATTATATTGACACAGAAGTGCGCCCTGACGCCAGAAATATTGGTCTCGGAGCTATCCTGGTGCAAAAGCAAGACGGGACTGAACGAGTTATAGCCTATGCGAGCCGCACTCTGTCACGCGCCGAGTCCAATTATTCCACCACAAAGAAGGAGTGTCTCGCGGTCATTTGGGCTACTAGAAAGTTTAGGCCGTATCTCTACGGGCGGCCATTTAAAGTTGTGACCGATCATCACGCTTTGTGCTGGTTGGCCAACCTCCGAGGCCCTTCTGGACGATTGGCACGTTGGAGTCTGCGACTCCAGGAATTTAACATCACCATCGTATACAAGTCCGGCGGAAAACATGAAGATGCTGACACGCTATCACGAGCACCTGTTGAATCTCAGAATCCTGACGAGGAAGATGACAGCGCCTTCCTGATGACTTAGCGGGCCGGACCTGCTCGCTAAACAGCGATCGGACGCTGAGTTAAGGCCCATCATTGATTACTTAGAAGGCGACATCGCGTCCATTCCTCGCCCTATTTCCGGACGGTTGTCATCATTTTGCCTACGAGAGGGCATCTTATACAAAAGAAACACAGATGCCGGCGACAAATCACGCCTTCTAGTAGTGCCTGAAGCCCTTCGCGACGACATCCTATTAGCCTGCCACGACGAGCCGACATCTGGCCACTTGGGCTACTCAAGGACTTCTGGACAGGGTACGACAACTGTACTACTGGCCTAGACTGACTCTTTGCGTCAAACGCTACATGAAAGGATGTCGTCAATGCCAGCGCCGCAAGTCACCACCCTTCAAGCCTGCAGGCCTTCTACAACCCATCGACCCTCCACGTACGCCGTTTGATCAAGTTGGAATGGACCTTCTTGGACCATTTCCCTTGTCTTTCTCCGGAAATAAGTGGATCATTGTCGCAACCGATTACTTGACGCGTTACGCTGAGACGAAGGCACGACCACGCGGGACCGCGTCTGAGGTTGCCCAGTTTTTTATGCATCACATTGTGCTTCGGCATGGCGCACCTTCATTCATCATCACTCACCGAGGGACGGCGTTTACGGCGAAGCTTCTGGACGACATCTTCAAGTTGAGTTACCCGAGTCATCGAAAGGCCACTGCATACCACCCTCAGACTAACGGCTTGACAGAAAGACTAAACAAAACACTGGCTGAAATGATCTCTATGTACGTGGATGTGCAGCACAAAACGTGGGACGAAATCCTGCCGTACGTAACGTTTGCGTACAACACTGCCACGGTTCACGCCGTTGCGCCTCGTTTATGGTCGAGATGTTCAAACTATGCTCGACGCCATGATTCCGTATGACGACGTCGATCAGCTCGACCAGTTGGCTCCTGACGTCGAGGAGTAGATTCAGCGCGCCGAGGAAGCACGTCAACTGGCCCGTGTGCACATAAGACAGCAGCAGTGTACAGATGCAATAAGGTAGAATCTCCACCATCGACAAGTTACCTATGAGCCCGGTGACCAAGTTTGGGTTTGGACCCCCATTAGACGGCGAGGCCTCAGCGAGAAACTCCTGAGCAAGTACTTCGGACCGTACACAGTGTTAAGGCGTGTCAGCGACGTGAACTATGAAGTGATTCCAGACGGAGACTTGTCATCGCCCAAGCGCAGATCACCACGCGCAGAGATTGTACATGTCGTCCGCCTCAAGCCGTATTTTACACGGTGATGTTCAAATAGTGTAGTGGTGAACAAACTTTTTCTTTTTCTTTTTTTTTCGCTGTAGTCGCGGCGTCCTCCAAGGAACTGCGAAGCGATTTTTTTTACCACAGAACGCATTTTTTGCCTCGTATTCATGTCCGTTTGTGGGCTAGCGCGTTTCCATTTTTTTTTGTGTGTGTGTCTTACCTAATTTGTGTACTTTCCGCGTACGTCTTGTGTTTGAGCATCGAGTCGATGCTTCATTGGGAGGGGGAATAAGGTCACCTGGTGTTTTGAGCCAGCAAGCGATCATCATTGCGTGCCCAGCAAGAACGGCGAAGAAGACGATGAAGTCGAAGATCCCTCGCCAGCTGGAGAACCATCCCTTCGTGTCTGGCATTCTTTGTGTCTGGCTGCTGGTACTTTTGATTGCTACTGCCTTAGCGCGTGACAATATTGAGCACATGTGTTTATCTTCCCTATTGTAAGATAATACAAGATGTGATCCTCTGCACTTCCTCTGTAAAGCACTGGTACTGCTAAGACTCATTAAGTCTCAAGACCCACGTAAAATTAGACCAGAGGTTGGACGTCACAACAAAAAAATCAAAACAAAAGATTATGAAGATCCAACCCACATTTTGGAACCTATGTGAAGGAAGCTTTTGCGACGCGATCAATTAAACGTTATGCAACTAAGCTAGGTGCGTACAAGTGTCTTTATTTCCATTCTCGCCATCGTGCAATCTCGTGCAATGTTTATGTTTATTGAACGCGCAGCTCACGACCTTAATATTATGATACGCCGAAATGCAAATGGTAGTGCATGACATTGCGCCCTGTCGTACGTCGACGCAGTGACGTCACACTGACGAAGGCGATGTTTGATGTTTGTCGAGGGAAGAATGTTGAGAGGAGGCGCACGCAGAGAGACGTATAACGTGAAAGACAGTGATAAGGCCCACTATTATCGACCCGTCTCATACTTGGCATCTTTGGCCCTGTGAAAACTGGCACGCGCACGCGTTTTGGCACGTGTTATAGGCAACGTGACGCGTGAGCCAATTGTCCAAAAGAGCCAGTTGGCATCGGCAAGTGCGAAGTATGCGTGCATTTGAGGTACTAACGGTTAGAATATCGGGCTGTAGTGATCGGAGAGCCATATTCGATTCAACATTGATCTGCACAGCTCAACAAGAAACAAAGGATGGAAAGAAACGACGGAGCCAAGCGCTTCTATGCGTCCTTTGTTCCCCGTTGCGAGAGAGAGTGTGTGGTTGTGAAGAGGAAGAGGCGCCATTTTCTGTAGTCCTTCAAGGAGCCCGACACAGCGCCTTTGGCCCATCATCATAGATTATCAGCTAGCCCGGTCTGGCACCTTGCTTCGATTCCTGAATTGGACAAATAGTTTTCTTTTTATTTTGATTGCTCACTGTGTATAAGCTATTGGACAAGACAATGGCAGCCACGGTCTGAAAAGACCGGAAGGGATGGCAACGAAATCTTAGCGCGAATTAGGGACCCTTAGTACGCAATCCTACGCCCAGCTTTAAGGTGGTTTCAGCCTTTGAAAGCACAGGTGCCACCGACTACTGATAGGCGAAACTTCGCCACCCTGTGCCTAGAATCCACACTCGTAAATCCTGTGCTCATAGAATGCAGACTCTTTTTCACAACCAAATGACAAAACTTTTTGCAGCTGGCTATCTGTGCTTTGTCGTGGAAGTTGTCTGACAGATCGTCTTGCAAAAGATGAAATCACCATGAAACGAATGATGGTCTCAGACTAAAAGGAGACCAGGCCCGAAATAGTGCCCTACGTCCATAGGATGTCCCGTAATGTCAAGAAGGTGGTAGGCAGGTATGTCACACCAGCGGCTTTTTCGGTGGCGCGCAAGCTTGCTGGCCTGTGCCCACGCATATTAAACGAAAACAGGATGCGTGGATGACAGAAGAAGCACGCCGGGCAGTACGGGAAGTTCGCAATTGGCGTTCTTTACTTGGTGACGCGCTTATGTGGGAAGGCCTATATAGGTAACACTAGACGGTGCGTTAATGACCAAGCACGAGTACATGAACTTCGGATTAAAAAGAAAGAAAGTGGGCATCTGCCTACAAATTGCGTCGCTTGCAAGTGCGAACCTTGGTTTCACGAGATTCAGATTAGAAGCAAAGAAATTTTTGCACGCCAACTTTAGGAGGTCTTTCTTACCAGGAAAGGAGGCACGGATAATGTCAGCGATACGTCTGTGTGTCTATTTGAAAGCGAGATGCGGTTTGTTTATTCTTTTTATTTTCTGTGATGAACATGTGCGCGTGCAAATTTATCGTAGTATTTTTGTTGTTTTGTTGGGCACTCTGATAAATCACCTGTGGTCTTCTGTTCTTTGTGTTTTTTTATGTTTCTTGTGTCTGTGTTATTTTCGCTACATTGACTTTACCTTACTGAATGTCATTCCCCACATTTCACTTATGAGTGATTAGAGTGTACGCTTAAGAAATATGTGCTGCACCTGTCATCTAGTAAACGTGAACCGGTAAGCGGAAATAAAGAGTGGAGGCGTGCCTGCGTGAAATGGCGTTAATCAGCAGTCGGCGTTTCATCTCCCGCTTAATTGAACGCCAGAGAGTCATCACAGTGTGCGTGTAAGGGTTGCATGCACAAGTATTTTGTTGTTTTCGCATACTTTTTTTTTCCTAGATAAGGAAAAGATCTGAATCCTGAGCTTCCCTACAAGATTAGGTGCTGTGTGGAATTGTGTAAGCGCTAAGGCAACAGTAGATCAGGAGGCTTTTCTTTTCACACTATAGTTAGCTCACATAACACACTGATTCCAGGCATGGCGTTGTTGCCAGCCCTGACACTTCTGATCACTGATAGGTGCAGTCGACAAAAGCACCTGTTTCTATGTGGAGTACAATAGGTGACAGCCTGTGGTGAACAGCAGTAAAAAGGAGAGGGATGCCTAGGGGCCGTTATGCTAAAGGAGTTCAAAAGGGCTCTTTTGTTGAGTTAGAAGAGAAGCTTGTGAATGACGAGCAAAGCAAGCCAGGGAATGTCCCTGTTGAAGCTGTCACTTCGTTTCTAAGAGTGAGGCAAGACCTTTTGTATTAGCGCATTTTGGTGCTCTGTTGCCATTGATGGAAGCCAGCCAGACCAAATGCGTCTTAAAGGCTGGTGATGAACAACTTTTAGAAGTTCGTCAAAACGAGTTCGCCTTGATACACGAAATAAAACTATGAGAACATTATTGATACACCAGATAGACACATAGAGAACAGTGCACCTAAAGTGCACTGTTCGTGCTTCGAACACCCTGAAAGAAGATCCTTAGTGATCCGGGGTCGTGGTGTCTTACGTACTGTCCTGGCCAAGCGCGCGCTACCACGCTCTCGGGATTTCTGGCCTTCAGTATCCAGGTAAGACAAATCTGAGGTGAGTGTAAGACGGAAGCTACTTATTCGGTGACATTTTTTTGTGGTAGAGTTCAATAGAATCGGATTACACCAGTCAGAAGCATCACGATTATTTGAGTGTGAACACGCAGTGACGTAATTCCCAACCTATCGGAAATATATTTTGGTTAGCTGCATCGAAGCGATGGCAAGATAGTTTCGTTGTGCCACATGAGCTTCTGGTGTACCTTTCGTTTCGAGCCTTCCTGGGTGGTTTTCACAGTTGTTCCAGCACTGACGCTATTTCCGTGAAATAAATTCGCAGCAACTTGCTAATAGAAAAAAAAAGGAGAAGAAAGAACTTCAAAAGCGGTGAGCTTAAAAAAAAATAAAGACAGCTGCAGACCCACAAGTTGCAGCATAACATTACAAAAGAGAAAAATTCAAAAGAGAAAGATATGTGCACTAAGATTATAATCACAAAGAAAAATGCACAACCGCAGTCATTGCTACAAAAAGAAAGATTCGTGGAATGCCAGCCGTGCCTACGTCTCTTTCCGTGCACGCTAATGTCTCTACTAGATGAATGAATGTGTTGGATTTGGATGGGCTTACTCCGTTCTTCAAATAAAGAAACAAAAGGCACAAATCACTGTCAATAGCGTCAAAAACAGTGGCTTGCCAAGGCCAATTGTCCGGCGTCATATTTTCTTGTGTTCCTGGTGTTTTTCTTTAGCTGCACCAAAATTTTCAAAATTGCCTGTGGCAGATAGTATAATTCTAACCCTTGATCTAAATTAAATTGCTCGATGAGGCGGCCATTACTTCTACGAAAAATCAAAAGGCACTTACATACGTAATTTATTACGAAAGCCGTATTTAACCCATGATGCATGAGGAGGCATCATCTTTCAAGATTGCAACAACTGATTATATTTTGAATTTATCACTCTAAATACTAATAATTGTTCGAACGTGTTGTATATTTTATTGTCTATTGTACCCACCCCCTCCGTAACGCCCTTCTGGGCCCTGAGGGTACTATAAATAAATAAAAAAATAAAATAAAATAACCCACATTCTTTGAATTTTGTCTACACATCGCCCAGAATGTGCTCCTGGCTGAACCCACTGTCTTGTCACAACTACAAACGCCACCGAGATGAAACTTGACAAACATAGGGACACTACTAGGACACTACTATGGCAAAATATTATGCGAAGTTAAGTGCATGTGAATTAAATACAGATTTTGCAAAAATATTCTACAGCAAGTGTTCCAAAGTATTATAGTGCTGTTATCACGTACGTTTCGCAATGTTCCAAGAGAACTCTTCAGTCCACCAAGTTTGTATTTTGTCAACATAAGGGGCACGTTAATGGTAATGTGTAGACAAAGTTCAAACTGTGTAAGTTAATTACGGCTTTTGCAATAAATTACGTATGCAAGCTTTCTGGAGTGCTATGAGTATGTTTTACGAGCAGGGTGAGATTTAGCGCGCTGCCCTGGCATAACTATAAAAGCCTCCGAGAACAAATGTAGTGAGAAATTGGGGGAAAATACTATTTCAAATACGTATGCGAAAGTAAATTTGTGTGTATCAAATAGAACCTTTTTAAAATTCTCCTTTAGCAAGTGCTTGAGAGCATTGTACATACGTTCATTTTACGCTGTTTCCCAGAGTCAGGGAATAAACTGTAAGTTACTGCTAGATCACATTTCCGTGAAATGGGGGCTGTCATGTGTTTGGCAATACTTGAACGTTTGTGGCGTAATTAGGAGTGTTGAAAATAATTAGCCAACCCTATTTTTTTCTATGTTCTCATGCAAAATATGAGGTTTGTAGTAGGCTTCCTTGGTGTCCTCGAGGAAATAAGTGAGACACCTTATCTATTTTTCGTGAAACTCTGGGGTAGGTTATGGGTGGTATGTATGCACATTAAATGTGCGTGTGAATTTTGTGTGGTTTTTCCGTAAACTTACGTATGCAGGCACTCCTGACCGTTATAAGAACGTTTTATTACCGGCATGCAAATTTACCTGCTGACCTGAGGTAACTATAGATGCCACCAAGATCAAGTTTAGTGAAAATTGGGGGAACATTAGGGTTAATGTTCCCGCAAAGAAAAGTCTGTGTGGATATGTTACTGCCTTTATAAAAGATGCCTTAACAAGTGCTTGAAAGAATTGCGAGTAGTGTTTTAAAGTAGGGGGTTTAATTACAGGCAACTGAAATTGGAAAGGCTCTAAATATTGTATCTAAGTATTGTAAAGGCTCTAAATAAAAAGCTTATCTGGAAATTAGGTTGTGATACTGCAGGGAAGCGTGAGTCTGCTGTCATTTTTTATGGGATTGCCTATAATTGTTAATGCGTGAAGCGGTAATTTCTTAAAAATGTTCTGCCGCTGGGGCTTCGTTTGTAAAATAAAGGAATGAAAAATTGATTAATGATGTGGTGAGCAATAAAAGTGAGTCTCATTTACCCTGCCTCAGGGTGTCGTGAGAATACATTTCTTTGCGAGTGCGAGGTCAAGTTCTCGTACGAGCACGCATTAACGCTTTTAATAGGCACAATGTGCTAGAGAAACAAGAACGAGCGTTGACCGGCATTAAGACGGGTGTCAGAATGGAGTTAATCCACTCAGGTACGGGATTGCTAATGAGCCACACGAAATTCACGATCTGAAGGATGACACAGTGCGTTTCCTCTCAAATAATTTGTAGCATAAACCTGCAATACTGTTTAGTCGTTTTCATATGATTGTGCGCTGCCTTGTATGTACAGTGTTTCGAAACTGAATTGAAATCAAGATATCCCGAAAATTTAAATCATTTTACTTGCTGTCAACGAGCGAAAGGTAAAATTTCCAAAGATGAATGCAAAGAAAATGCAAGCCGGTCTGCAGAACTATCACAGCGATAATAAGACACACTGAGCCTGAGTTGACGTGATCACGGCATGTCTGAGATTCTGTGTCATGCAACGCAAATACGGTGGCTAGAATGACGCAGGTGATTCCTGATGAACCAATGATCCGATCTATGGACTAACTGAGGACGGCCCACCGATATCGTTGGAATGAGAGATGACGAAGAGGTCGGGGCGATTGGACTGACGAAGCCTGCAGCAGGAAAATCAAGGAGAGGCCTGAAAACGAATGTGCCAAAGAATGTACTATAGCTGCATGATTCATAATGTGTCAATGCAATAAGGCGTGAATGCGTGCCTGCACATATATGCGGATTCGGTATACGAGGTAAAACTTTAGTACGCGCGATGCTTTTAAACGTGTATTCGCACTAACTACTCTAAAGTAGGGACTGGGATAATCTAACAATTCCTATCCGTTAATTTTCTTTTTTTATTCTTATAAATCACAACTTGTGACCGGTCGATTGCGGTGACACCGTATAGGTGGAACGCCGCCCAGGGTCATTGCCAAAATGTGAAGAGCAAGGGAGTTGGAACTGAATCGTTAGATATTATACCAACCCTGCACCGGAAGCACGTATACGTGATTAACAAGGGAACATACTGCGGAACGAACATCCCAGCCCAGAGTGAGGAGTTCTCGGAAACCTAACTCGACAGCATGTGTTGTCTAAGTGATCAGCCAGCGTAGGTCCTGGGAGTCCCAATTACAGCACACTCCTCCTTAAGAGACACACTCGGAATGCTTTTCTAAGGAAGGGCGCTATGACCTAAAGCTATTTTAAACTGTTTCTATTCCATTGCAGCTATCAGCCGTCCATAATTGGTAAAAAAAAATTCGGCCTACCCCCGCTTCGCCTGCCTGCCACGCGACGTCACGGAAACAGCCTGAAATATCCATGTAAGATGACGTGTACACACTGGTTAGTCATGATTAGACAAAAAAACAAAGAGGATTATTTGAGATTATACACATTAGGTGTGCGAAAACTCACCACATCAATGTGACCTGTATACATTAAAGAGGCATTAATATGCCGGACTAAATTAACTTATTTTCGAAATAGCCGGAGACGGCCCCGTTCCAAAAGAAATAAAGATGTCTACCCACAGATCGCTCTGGCACTGGCTACATCGAGTTGCCGGAGAGAACTCGATAAGACTACGCTCTATACCTGAGTGTATTGTAACCTTTTTTTGTGTGATATTGATTATCGGCTCATAACTGCCAAAGCATAATATCCAAGTCTGCCACTTTTGAATGGAATAGCAAGCAGCTTACACTAAAGACTCTTGTAAACACATATGAAATTCGCGGAGTACAATAAACCCCTCTATATGGCTTTCATATATTATGAAAAGGCATTCGATTCAGTAGAGATACCTGCAGTCATGGAAGCAATGCGTAATCAAGGAGTACAGGAGACATACGTGAATATCTTGGCAAATATCGACAAGGATTACACAACAACCTTGGTTCTCCAGAAGAAAAGTAAAAAGTTACTTAACAACATAGGGGTCAGGAAAGGAGACACAATCTCTTCAATGTTATTCAGTGCATGATTGGATGATGTATTCAAGCTCTTAGACTGGGAAGGCTTAGGAGTGATGATCAACGGCGAATATCTCAGTAACCTTCGGTTTGCAGATGACATTGTGCCATTCAGCAACAATGGGGACAAAAACAAATGGTTGAGGACCGTAATCGAGAAAGTGTAAGAGTGGGGTTGAAGATTATTATGCAGAAGACAAAGATAATGTTCAATACCCTGGCAAGGAAACAAGAATTCAGGATCGCCAATCAGCCTCTGGAGTCTGTAAATGAGTACGTTTATCGAGGTCATTTACTCACAGCGGACTCTGGTCATGAGACGGGAATTTACAGAGAATAAAATTGGGTTGGAGTACATATGGCAGGCATTGCCAAATCCTGACTAGGAGCTTACCATTGTCATTGAAAAGAAAAGTGTACAATCATTGCATTCTACCGGTGCTAACATATGGGTAAGAAACTTGGAGGTTAACAAAGAATCTCGAGAACAAGTTAAGGACCGCACACAGAGCAATGGAACGAAAAATACTATGCCTAACGTTAAGGGACAGGTAGAGAGCGGTGTAGGTCAGAGAACAAACTGGGATAGCGAATATTCGAATTGACATTAAGAGAAAAGAATGCAGCTGGGCAGGCCATGTAATGCGTAGGATGAATAACCGGTGGACCATTAGAGTTACGCAGAATGGGTACCAAGAGAAGGGAAGCGCAGTCGTGTCATATGTAAGAGGCATGCAGCGCAGAAAGGAAGAAGAGGACGATGTACACATATCGGTCCGAACGGCATGAGCCCTCGAGGCGCGTGATCCGAGCTGTGATAGATGGAGAAGCGGCGCTGAGCTGAATTATCGACGTGGCTCTGGGGCAAGAAGGTTGTAGCGTCAGCATCGCACTGGCGACTGGAGAAATTGAGGTTTGGTCAAATCCGTGACGCTGGCAGTTCAGGGTGTGGCCGTCGACCGAGGCGACATTCGACCGAGGCTCCTTGGACCGGCTGCAGCCTCTCACGACAGTGCCGGGCACTCCAGGAAGGATCCCCCTTCAGAGGCAGACCAGCACGTACGATAGTCCCTGGGGCGTCTCGTCGGCACTCGAAGAAGAGGCATAGGTGGAACCCAGAGTTAGTCCTAACCTGTGGAGCCTTGTTGCCACGTCACCGACGGCGTTCGGGACACCGGCATCAGAGACAGATGAGTTACCGAGTTGACTGACCAACACCAAGGTAGCAACATTCACGGAGTCGGCGAGAGCACCGACTATGATGAGGATCCTACGCGCTTCGGACTTGGAAGATACGTGCGACAACAAAAGTCAGTAAGAACGGTCCTTTCTTTTAGCGTCGCAGCAAGAGGCTAGGGTTGCCTGACTTTCGCGTAGGAAACACCCAAGGGCTTACGCAGCCGGAACTAAGGACATGTCAAGTGATTTCTAATTAGGTTATATAAGTGTTAGTGTTTCTTCATTATGTTTTATTTTAAGTGAGGTTTATTCTGAGTTGGGGTTGAGTGGAATTAAAATGTGTTTGCTGTGCGGCGCTGCATCTCCCAACCCCATCTCTCGTAACATCCGCATGCCCCCGAGATCGGTGACACACGACAAGTCAAGGACGGCAGAAAACTAGGTGGGGTGATGAAGTTAGAAAATTTGCAGACGCAAGTTGGAATCAGCTAGCGCAAGACATGGGCAATTGGAGATCGCAGGGAGAGGCCTTCGTCCTGCAGTGGACATAAAAATAGGCTGCTGCTGCTGCTGCTGCTGCTGCTGCTGCTGCTGCTGCTGCTGCTGCTGCTGCTGCTGCTGCTGCTGCTGCTGCTGCTGCTGCTGCTGCTGCTGCTGCTGCTGCTGCTGCTGCTGCTGCTGCTGCTGCTGCTGCTGCTGCTGCTGCTGCTGCTGCTGCTGCTGCTGCTGCTGCTGCTGCTGCTGCTGCTGCTGCTGCTGCTGCTGCTGCTGCTGCTGCTGCTGCTGCTGCTGCTGCTGCTGCTGCTGCTGCTGCTGCTGCTGCTGCTGCTGCTGCTGCTGCTGCTGCTGCTGCTGCTGCTGCTGCTGCTGCTGCTGCTGCTGCTGCTGCTGCTGCTGCTGCTGCTGCTGCTGCTGCTGCTGCTGCTGCTGCTGCTGCTGCTGCTGCTGCTGCTGCTGCTGCTGCTGCTGCTGCTGCTGCTGCTGCTGCTGCTGCTGCTGCTGCTGCTGCTGCTGCTGCTGCTGCTGCTGCTGCTGCTGCTGCTGCTGCTGCTGCTGCTCTGCTGCTGCTGCTGCTGCTGCTGCTGCTGCTGCTGCTGCTGCTGCTGGCTGCTGCTGCTGCTGCTGCTGCTGCTGCTGCTGCTGCTGCTGCTGCTGCTGCTGCTGCTGCTGCTGCTGCTGCTGCTGCTGCTGCTGCTGCTGCTGCTGCTGCTGCTGCTGCTGCTGCTGCTCTGCTGCTGCTGCTGCTGCTGCTGCTGCTAGCTGCTGCTGCTGCTGCTGCTGCTGCTGCTGCTGCTGCTGCTGCTGCTGCTGCTGCTGCTGCTGCTGCTGCTGCTGCTGCTGCTGCTGCTGCTGCTGCTGCTGCTGCTGCTGCTGCTGCTGCTGCTGCTGCTGCTGCTGCTGCTGCTGCTGCTGCTGCTGCTGCTGCTGCTGCTGCTGCTGCTGCTGCTGCTGCTGCTGCTGCTGCTGCTGCTGCTGCTGCTGCTGCTGCTGCTGCTGCTGCTGCTGCTGCTGCTGCTGCTGCTGCTGCTGCTGCTGCTGCTGCTGCTGCTGCTGCTGCTGCTGCTGCTGCTGCTGCTGCTGCTGCTGCTGCTGCTGCTGCTGCTGCTGCTGCTGCTGCTGCTGCTGCTGCTGCTGCTGCTGCTGCTGCTGCTGCTGCTGCTGCTGCTGCTGCTGCTGCTGCTGCTGCTGCTGCTGCTGCTGCTGCTGCTGCTGCTGCTGCTGCTGCTGCTGCTGCTGCTGCTGCTGCTGCTGCTGCTGCTGCTGCTGCTGCTGCTGCTGCTGCTGCTGCTGCTGCTGCTGCTGCTGCTGCTGCTGCTGCTGCTGCTGCTGCTGCTGCTGCTGCTGATGATGATGATGATGATGATGATGATGATGATGATGATGATGATGATGATGATGATGATGAAAACCTTTACGTGGCAGCATAACGTTGCTGAACCCTTGCAGCATGTATACGACACCGCTCTGCCAACCCTTCTTCGCTGAGGATCCGTTTTAGCGGCATAATTAAGCTTCCGTTGCAAGCCGCCGTGATTTTCCATCAGCTACCGGAAGCTAAGCAATGGAAAACTTACCAATCGCAGACGCCGGGACCTCCCTCTTCATCTAGTTATCTACTTTCATTGCGCTAGCCACGGCCCCACTGATGCCCTCTCCACTTCTGCGTGCTCCTGGCCTTTTGTCGGCCAATTAGATACGAAAAAAAAACCTGTCAAGGTAGGCACTGCTAGTCGCTTTGAAAGCAAACAAAAGCGACTTCCTATTAACGAGGAGAACCATTGATTGGGCGGTTCAAACAACGCTGCGGGTCACCGCTCAATGCCTGCGTCGGCGGTTAAGTAATTCTGGCGTCATGAGATTGGGAATGAAAACAGATTGGAATGGTTTTACGTTATAGGGCCCCAGTAAGTGTCAAATGCACTTTGCTGCACTCAGAGTAAGCGCTTTTGTGAGTTCTGGAGTGCTCTTAGCAACGCATCTCATAAAAAACATCACCTTGAAGAGTCGTGATAAGTGTAATTGTCAGAATAATTAGTGTGCCGCTAATGTCGATAAGAAAAAGCATAAGCACTGACTTCTATAAAAATATGTAAAGGAAAAGTTACCTTGCACTCGAATATACAACTTTTTTGCATTTTTATTTTAGCCAGCAGTTCGCAACGATTCTCAACACTAGCTTTGAGCCATTAGGAATTAGGCACATTTAAAACATTTGTGTTATATATGCGAAGGTACTTTCTGCAAGTGCGACATGTCAACTATTGGTTGCTTTGATCATACAGGTCGTGTGTAATAATGGGGAGAATTCAAAGAGAGAGAGAGAGACAGAAAGAATTGCCGTTTTATATTAAAAAGAAAGAGAAACAGTTAGTTAGGTTATAACTCTCTATCTGTAAGCTAAGCTTGTAAGGACTGGTTCGCGATATAGGCACTCAAACTGAAGGCATGCGTGGCAGAAGTATTCCTGCAGCCTGTGTTCAAGAGTAGAAAATGGCGGAACTCGCGCCTTTATAACAAAACACGTCGATACAAGGTAGGACATAATCGTGAGAATAGAGAGGAAACGCCATTCTATGACAATAATTGATCCTTTAGTAGATTTTACCATACCATCAATGAAGCAATGTGTAAAACCCAAAGCGTTTTAGGTGATTGGCATAAAATTTATGTAGGGCTGTGAGACGCGAGAATACCTGCAACGCAGTCAGAAACAAGTGCAAGCCACGTGTTCACTATCATTTGAGAAGCAGCTTCGGCTACCCCAGGTAATTTCTCTCCATCTTTTTTTCCCTTTCAATGTCGCTACTTAAGCTGTACTTCAAGCAACCTGGCTTGACTTTATATGTGTACGTCATGTAATTTTCTCGCGCTGTTATTTGCTCCCGGTATTATTGCCGACCACTATTATGCCCATAGTGGTTGCAATTGTACAAACTCGAGTGCTTGAGTGGCATTTGTCAGCTCGCTGAGACAACGCGCAATACCTGAGTGTATTGTAACCTATTTTGTGTGATATTGATGATCGGCTGCTAACTGCCGAAGCCTAATGTCCAAGTCAGGCACTTTTGAATGCAACAGCAAGTAGCTTGCACCAAATGCTCCTGCACAACGTATGAGAATCAGACAAAAAGCCATCGAGCTAGTGCCGAGTCTGTACCTTCATCTCGAGATGCTCGTGCCTCAGCGGAGGCACTCGTAGCGGCTCAGCCGAGGCCGGGCGACTGGGCCGCCGAGCGGCGGCCGCCTTTTTCCTGAGGCCCAGGTTTCGGTACAGGTAGTTGACGATGATGAACTCGAGCATGGACGCGTAGATGAAGAACATGCACACGCCGTCCCACAGGTTCATGGCGGTCAGGTTGGACACCACGGGCAGGGTGGACCGGAAGCTGCGCACGCGCAACATCAATGTTAATTTGAGAACAGTATAGTGAAAAATGGAAAGGAACTATTTTTGTAGAGTCACGAGCAAAAGTTTGGAGCCCAATGGTGCCGCGAAATGTTTTTTTTTTTTTCGCAGCCCACGCATGTTGCTTGAAATCAAGTTGTACAAACTACGTGTCTACGTGTGTGTGTTCGACCAATGACAATGTATTGAAGCAATTCCACTTTGCAAAACTGGGTTGACATAAACTTTATATATTTACTCATTTATGTTTCATTTTTGTTCGTGCCACGGTCTCCAAACGTTTGCTCGCTAGAGATCAATATCGCCACTCCTGCGGACATTGTAACGGCTTCTGCAGTTATCATTGGTGCGTGCGGCGGTGCACCCTTTACAGGCAGTCGTCTCGACCAAGGACCGCTTTGGGAGAGGTGAGTTTATTATCGTCACCAGCCGCAACGCGATCTGTACCCGTATACAGATCAATCAACTTCGGGGGTATTTTATCCTCCGTGGGCCATGACGCGCAACGAAACGCCTTTTTTAATTGGCCAACAGGCATCCTTTCACCTGCGAATAAACGCGCGCCGATAACTGTATCTCGAAAGAGACACGAGAAGGCGGCTTTGTGTCTCTGACAGTCAAGAAATGGGTGTGAGTTTGCTGTCATATCTATATGAACTGAAAATCAGTGACGCTTGGTTCTTCCCAACAAATCCCCGAGTTTCATTTGTGGAGTCTAGTCAGTGGCATGTTGATATTTCTGTCGCAACCAAAAACAATCCTCCTTACGTTTGCGCGGCCGCATCAGAACTGTCGCGTTGGTATTACTGTGTGTACCAATTTGTGAAACTAATATTTGCACCGCACGTCGTGGCAAAGTAAGATTTCCAACTGCGATATACTTATGTTATGTTTTATATAAACATATAATTATGTTTTACGATATACAATGCGGCAGGTTTACCGTCGGGTTATAAAGCACCTAATTAGTATATCTCGTGACGAGTCGCTAACGCATTGTTTGTAAATGCATGAGTATGTAGCCATTTGCAGCACAGTGTGTGGAAACTTATATAAACTTGTTTTTATTAAAAACATATAATCACAAAAAATGTTTTTTTTTTCTTCTTTTTTCGTTAACAAACGATAAGCCAAACTGAACACAAGGTAACGTGAAAAGGCGAATTCGCATGTCGCTCACCGCAGTGTTCATATTACTATAATTTGATGGGTAACGTCTCTCGCTGCTGATTTCATTCGTACGCCGCAAGACCCGCGGAAATGATATCAACGAAATATAATTTTGAATCTGAGCCAGACTCCCGGGTGTTTTTCTGGCACCTAGTATATGACGTGTGCGGAAAACACAACACAGCACGAGGTGCCGACAAACAAGAACCGTGCTCGTCGCTTTGCCACCGATAAGAAAACAATAGCTTTGTTCCGAGGCACGGCCCCTTTATTTACTCTCGCACTCGAGCGTTCCGCCGCCGCAATGAGCGGGGCAGGAAGGATCCCAGGCTATTTTCGTCCGCGCCTCCCGCGGATGAGTGGCGGAGCCCGGCACAATTGAGGGCGTCCAATCACGTGATGCACTTTCCGCGAACAAAGGTATGGACCGGGACGAGAATTCAGCAAATGCGCGTTGAGAGGACAGGAAGTCACCCTGTTTGTTATCGTCACCCTGCTTCACACTTTCTCTAAGCACGGTCATCTTAAGGATCGTGTCGTTGTTCCTCTAAACATTTTCGTGCGTCACCCGGTGTCTAGTAATGCGATGAACTTGCCGTGAACAAAGCTATGGACCTGGTCGTGAGTTCACCTTATGAGTGTTGAGCGAGGTCTTGTCATTGCCATCCAGTTTCGCAGTTGCTGTATGCACGTTCCTATAGATGCTCGCGTCGTTGCTCCTCTAAGCAGGTTCATTCGTCAGCTCTCTGAAGTATAGTGTAGGAAGATAAGTTATTGAGCACGACCGCAAGATATTATACTTTTCACGTAAAAGACTTCACTGACACCACTATCGTTGCTTAATTGGACAAGTGACGCAGCATACAAAATGTTTTCACCATAAAGGGGCAATGAAGTGGACTGAGATCGGAAGATTTTGCGGCCTCTTCTAAAGCTGTCGTAGCAACATTCAACTATTGAAAATGTTTTCTCGATTGCGCTTGCCGTATCGTATATCGTAGCAATTGGCGTTAAATTTCCACCATAGCTCCATCCTTCTTGAGCACCGAGCGTAGCGAAGGAGGACAGGGCGCCAGAAAAGCAACCGGAAGTGGCGCTAACGCTCAGGTCACGTGATTCTCCTAACCAGCTCGTCAGCTTGGGAGCAGCCAGTTGTACACTTTTTTTTTCTTGCTTTCTGTAACTATATATTTTTTAAATGCTTAATAGGCTTGCGTATCCTCCAGGAACCGAACGTTGTTGCTGGTACAGCAAAATCGTGGTGAGTGTGTTTTATGCAGTGCTATGCTGTGCGATTACGAGTTGTGACGACGGTGTGGTTTATAACGCCAGCAATGTGCACGGTTAATTTGCCGCTGTGGTGAAAAGTAAGATCGCTGTTAAATTCCTAAACTATTGCTCGGGTTGTTCAAAACAAACAGTTCCTCGACATCAATTAACATCAAAGCCTATTGGTCGTGCGCGTGACATAAGCGCGAGTGAAACTTAGCCTTGTAAGAAATGTATCCTGTGGCAGCGGTCAGGAGAATACTAAATCATGTAGGTTTACTTCACCTTTGATCGTGGTAACGCTACGCTAGCACTAAGTTGTCGGCAATGGTATAGGAAAGCTGTTACCGGCCGTCCCGCTAATCCTTGCCAGCTTTGCGCATACAGAAATGCAGACACAGTGGCATTGCTAGCGTCAGGCTTCTTTACACTATGATACCATGACGACGTGCTCATTTTGCGTAAATCTTTGTGTAAAGCTTTGTGGAAAGCATTGTGTAAAGCATTGTGCTCTATGAAAAGCTTTAGTCATGTTGGATGACTAAAGTCACGTTTGCTTATGCAGTTATCAAAATAAGAATGTTATGAATTGCTCTTGAAAGTGCACGCATTTGAATAGTCCCGTCGCAGGATCTGATATGTGATGAATCGTCGTTTTGGCACAAGGAAATACCAGTTACATCTCCCTGCGGATATTTTCGACCTCGTTTTTATCCAGCAGAACACACAGGACTCACTTGAGGCTCGGCAAAACAGCGACAATCACCATTTCCGGTGTGTGAATTACCCTATAGTGTTTCGGTCTTTCTTGAAATATGTCTCAATGCACTGCGTTTCCGAAACTGCTACAGCCACGTTCATGATTTACTGATTCGAGTGTAAGCACAGAAGCAACAAGCTCAAAACTAAATAAAAATTCCGCTTTTACCACAACATTTGTCACCTTCGGGATTGTACTGAAATAACCTCATGGTCTTTGCACTTACCAGTTCCTATAAAAAAAGAATTTAGCCTAAAAAGTAGCCATAGCTCTCGAAGCCACTCTCATGTGCACCTAATCAAAATTGATCTTTTCCTGTGTTCTGTCCTACAACTGCCACACTTTATCATATAGTAGATCAGTAAAATTGCTTTACTGCACTGTACATACCTTCTAGTGCAGTTTACTATGAATAGTAAATTTACGATAACATTATTGGTTTCAATTCAATAGAACCGCTATCAACCACAGTATTTATTCTAGGTAGAGCGTGTTAATTATGTCCAATGTCAGGAGGGTCAAACAAGAGATCGCGCCTATCTTAGAATCCTTTCACATAGGAACATTACCGACTGTTCCCGCAAGCAACAACATTCATTTGGCACAGCTGCCAAAGCGTCAGCGGCATTAGCAAACGTAGCTTTGTTTCGTACGAATTGTTTAGTGCAACATTGTCCAACTAGCGTCTAATATAGCACAAATGAGCGACCTAACCAACCAGATTTCATGCTTGAATCTTAGGGTGTTAAGACCGCTGGGTTCAAGTTCTCTTACGAAATACTTTTGGTGGTTGAAGTATTAGTGCGCTAATTTAACAATCTCATGTAACAGCAAGAGCCAGACGAACAACACAGAAGGTGCACTACAGACAATCTGTTGCTGAAGCAACCGAAAATGTTGAATTGCTACATGTTGTCATGGGCTCTTGAACTGTTGGAGCGAAAAATTGCTTCGGTACAAGCTACTCCAAATTTAAACATAGCACAACCATACTGTAAAAAATTTGTAAGACACATTGCGGAAAGAAATGCTATTGCCACACTAATCAATAGTGCTAAGTTATAAGAATTTGTCAGAGATAACAACATGTATGCTGATGAAGCCCATAAATAATGTGGCACGTATAGCTTTCATTTGGATCGCCCTGCCGTGGGAAATTGGCGCATTATTTTGTAAGCTAAGAATTTACTCGTATAACGGTAGGATCGATAATATCGTCAAGGCCTTGCGCGTTTATGATAGTCAACATTTGCCTGGTTTATAGTTGCCGGCTTGGAAGTGATAAGCATTCTAGGCATGTTCGACTGCGGGCCTTGCAAAGCGTCTGAACAAGGTGCCCAAGAACCAAACAACCCAAGCGAAAACGCATGTTCTGGCGTGTTTTCACTGGCCGACAAACAGTGCTGTCACACTATCCGGCATGTACTTGTTAATGAGAAATTAAGTGTCGGTCCTCTAACCGGACCCTTCAACGATGTCGGCGACCTATCATGCATGTAAATATTCAAGAAAAATAAACCACCTGATTTTCATTCTGTAATGAGAGTGTTTAGTATTCCCAATCTAATTCTGCGTGTCAATGGGCTCAAACGGAGCAGAATTTGCGTGCCACACTCAAGGGTCACGTCGCTAGTTATTCACCCACCTGTTGGTGGTAGTGCAAAAGTTGAGCATGGTGGTGACGCCGATCATGACGCGGGCCGGCACGGCGTTGATGTCGAGCCAGAAGCTGATGAAAGAGCTGGTCACCAGCACGATGCCTGGCACGAAGACGGTGCTGATGTAGAAAGACTTGTCTCGCGTGAACACCAGCAGCACGCGTAGGCAACTGTAGTTTCCTGCGCCAAACCAAGACGCAGTGTGAGGAACCATTGGATGTCTGGAGATAAGATCAAGAAAAGACACATCTTAAAGGATGTTGATTCTGCGATCAGTTGCAGCAACCGAGTTCACACTGCGCTGTTATGAACAAGTAGAGCGGCAACGACGCCGAATGATTCTTCATGCAGAAACAAGTTGAATTATAAATTTGCATCTCTTAATAGCATTACAGGCAATAGGATTGATCAATGTTACGTCAATATACTGTAACGAGAAATAGAGTAAGGCCAGTAATGCTGTTTTCTTACATGCGAGAAGGCAGCCTGCTTTTCCAGATTGACAGCACGGAATAAGCCCTCCTGCCTGAGGCAGGTATTCTCCTGCCGTGCTGATAGAGATGGGCGTAATGTTCAAGTTGAAGTTGCAGTGTACTGATTGGTTACTTTGTGTTTTAAACTCGCGGAGATAGTTTTAATATATTACCATGCCAATAAAAGGAGATAAACTACCTAGTTTAATGGTGGAACAAATGTTGACAGTAGAAATTTGGTAAAGTATGGAGTGTTTAGGAAAAAAAAATTACTTCATCATGTCTCGTGTTAAGCAAGTGCCTCATAACAGAAATCGCTCTTCTCGATACATATGTAGCTAGCACAAACTGTCGCATGCGCAACTGCCTATCAACAACTTTGCCACTCTGTACAACAATTATTCAATAATAATAAAAATAATAATAATGTCGCCGATAACGTTAGCTTGCGTGTCTAGCCTGTATATAACAAAACCACTTACGTAGTAGATGAAAAGCTTTGTAGAGCAAGGAACACCGACTTTCAAGTTACGACTCGGTGGCATATTCATGCTGCTACTTCAAGCAGCCCCAAATGACACGCAGCTTGATATCACAGTCGACTACAGGTTGTAGAAAAGTATTTATGTCAATGCATGTTCAAGGAACCTAAATATATGTAGCGTGCTGTACAAAGACATTAAGTGCTCATCTGTCTGCACAAGAAGATTACGCACCAGGAAAATACCCGATGGCCAAAGATGAATCTCAATATGCTTCGTTATTTGAACGTTATTGTTGAGTTTGGCCCTGTTACAGTATCAAAAAAATATAAAATAAAGGTAAAGCTACTCAATTGCCTAGTGAAGCGCTTAGTCATCACTCGGACATCTACGTGCTGCGTTTAATCTTTAACATTTAACAGATTAATTACTTTGTTTAGTGGAACGCCAGATTAAGACGTAGCAATTTTGAGATATTTTAAAGAAGGCCGACGGTGTGTTTGATTTTTTTTATAATCATGATTCGCTGCATATAGCTTAATGAGAGTAAGTGACGTCGTCACATTGAGGAATAATCTTTTACTGTAAAAAATGAACTAACGTCTATGGGCTTTCCTGAAGTTGTTTATCCCGGCCCTGCTAAAGTGAATGTTCAGCGAAGTTGTTGAAAACCTCCACTACAACTGCTGAGGGGGTTATGCAATGATTTATTGCTCAATTGCTCCTCCGGCGAATTGTTCAGCCACAGGATGATTTGGACTTCCCTGGGCTCAAATTCCACGGCAATGCGACGAGCGGCAGCACGCTGCCAATGGTCATATTGCTGTTTCTTTTCCCTTTGCCGCTCCTCGGGAGTCCTAACTATGCGTTGCCTACCCATAGCGGTGCTGCTACAAAAATGAAATCAGTTGGTAGACTGGTTCTTTTATACATGAAAAGCTAGTGACGTCACTCGCCTCGTCGCAAGCTGCCGTCGCCGCGGCAGCTTGCGCAACAGTAGTCGTTACCGGGAAACGTATGTGGGGAGCGCTACGTACTTCGCATTGTTATCAGGCGAACCTTATCATCAATTATGTGCTTCGGATGCTTGTTTTGCGCTTGTTCTTTATTAAAACGAATGGTGTTCTGTATGCTGCGTGCGTGATATCAATGAATGTCTGCACTTTTCGCTTCAATCGCTGAACGTGCCTTTCTTTTTTTTTTCAATCACTGAAATTATTTTTTCCGCCCAACTCTCGACCAACTGGAGGCTAACAGTTTCGCTCTAAAATTATACAAAGCCACAAACACACGCTTACAAACACAGAATGTTAGCGCTTCCTGCCACGCTACCGCACAAAGAAAACAAAAAAAACACGTGACCAGGTAACGCTACTCTTGTCCGCGTGTGAGATCATTCATGAACTACGGGTTTTCGTAAGGTGGCAATAGTTCTTATACTAGTTACTCATATTTCATCAGTAGTACAAAATAATAGCTGTTCCACACAGTGTTACAGGGCTTTTAGTGCGTAAATGTGCTGGCCATATAATAATAATTATAAGATTGATGCAGAAACCGTCAACGATGGTTGTCAATATAATCGAATAGCCGAACGCTTGCAAAGCTTAAAACTAATCGCTTTAGTAAATAAATGGTACGCTAGAAGGCATATGTTTGTTGCACTGAGAATATTTAGGTAGCACTTGTTGTTTCATAGCTTATTTCCGGAGTGAACAGGGCCATTAACCAGCGCAACCCCCTTTCGTAAAATGTGTGCTGTCCCCAGTGGCGCGAGCACTGGCGTGGAAGGCGGCCCGTAGGCCTTCACCAACCCCAAAGCTTTCGCGAAGGCGTGTGCGCCTGATATAGCTATAAAACTTGGTGTTCGATGCCGAACGTGCGGACTCGGTTGCGTGAAGTCACGCACTGTTTGCATCGGCGCCTTTGTATAGGCGGCGAAAGTGCGAGCACCAACCACCGACCACGAAGACGGGCGAAAGAACCAAAGAAAGATATTCACTCTCTAAAAGTTGGTAGCATTTAGTTACACCTGGCTAATATGTCTACTTATAATATAACCAAGAAGGAAACGGCAAAGAGCCACTGAAAACGCAGTTTATTCGACGATGTCGCAGCTGAGCCTGGTACGCCGCGCCCCATTTCCCACGGCGATTGTACTAAACAACTGCACAGGATGGTCGATGACATACTGCTCTCGTATAGCCATCTCCTATCTTTTCACTTTAACTATGAAAATTCGTTCAGTCAGGCCGTTATAAACATGGTGACCGGATGGCGAACAATTTAGCGATAACATAGGTGTCGTCAGCAGGGGAATTGACCCGCAACCATTTCTCGAGTAATTTCTTATCTTGAGGAGTAGAAGTTGTAGAATACCAGCTTGTCACAGTGACTAGTCTTGGGAACAAACGTGAAATAGTAGCTAGTTTGCATGTAAACTGTTCCTGTTAAAGTAGTTTTGTATTAATAAAGTTCCATTTTAGGAGCGAAATGCGTTGTTCTACAGGCTTTTTAAAAAACGCCTGTGGAAGGTAGCGTAATTCTATTCCTTGAGCTGGAATATTCGAAGTGGCGGACATACACAAGAAATCCAAACGCATATTCAACTAAATACCGGAATTTCTCTGATTAACTTCTTAGTTACTTACTTTACGGCGCATATTACAATTTATTAAATCTAGCCGATCAGTTTGCATGGAATATCCACTTCAATGAGTTTTCAGGATTACACCAGTTTTGAGATATTCATTGCTGAAGTGTACGACAAAATACGTGGGCATTCCAGTTACTTTGATGGCGCATATCTCAAAACACGTGCCGACCTCAGAATTTGTTTTTAGTTAATATACCTTGCAACATAACCGGTAGGGGGTGGTTGTTGGGCAGGACCTTGGGGGCAGTTGTTTAAGTGGAAAATTTACAGGCAGACAGATGTTACCGCACCCCCATTTTTTTTCAATCTTCAAAATCGCGTCTACTTGAGATATTCATCATTGAATTTCAAAGCTCAGTCGAGGGAATATAGAAACCTGGCGCGTTCCGCTGCTACGCCAGGTAGAAGCGCCCCGTAAAAAAGTGTGCGACAATGTTTGGAAGGTGGCGTGTGGCGAGAAATCGAGACATGGCACACAGCCGCACATGCATGTAAAGCACAGCGTGCCGTATCAGTACCTGCCGCGACTGGCCGAGTCGTTCAGTTTCAAACTAAGTCCCGCATTTCGTCACGGGGTGTTTCCTTTTAATTTGATAGCAACGCGGCCTTTTCTACGCTCCTGGCACGCTCAATTTTGAGATTGAATGGGTTTACCGTGTAAATATGGTAATGCATGTCTCAAACTATGTTCGAATTTTCAAGAAATTGTTTTCGAAAAAAAAAAGTACTGCATTAAAATGTAACTGCCTCCAAGTTCGCTTAGAGAAATACCCCCAAAGCACAATAAAAAGTCAATTAATGATTTTTGTTTTTAATTAATCTTCTCAAGCTCATGTCATTAGTGGAAAAGTATGTTTGACCTCACATGCATCCACTCCACTATCGCAGCCCTCACAGCTTTTTTATAAAAATCTGTATCGTCTAAAGAAAAGCATCCCTGTATATCCAGCCTCTTTCCTTCCTCTATAGTCCTACCTCTTGGCGATTGTGGACCGATCCACGGGCTAGAATTTTAGCTTTGACACTCAGCGTGCGCCTACTAAGAACGAGGCCGGGGGCCGCGGTGGCCGCATTTCCATGGGGGCGAAACTGTGAACATGCTCATCTACTTAGATTTAGATGCACACTAAATAAACTCAGGTGTACAAAAATTAGGACCGAGCCGTCCCCTGAGGCGCCTCTGAAACTCCATGAATCAACGAAGTCAGCGTACATGCGATGGTACTTTCAGCACTGTCACTGATGATTATGTTCTGCGTAGTCTACTACAGGGACACGTACATAATGTGGACATAGCACTAGACGTAATTAGTTTTCAGAACCGTTTCGGGCATCGATGGTCATGTCGAGGGCCGACACTACAGTGTGCGCATTCACCTCCGATTGAACATTTGTATGGAGAGCCAGAGGAATGGTCGATAAATTTGGGCATCTTTACGAAGAAAATAATTTTGCGGAAACTTTCTACTCGGAAGTCGTATGAACAGCAAAAATTCATTTGCATTCATATGATGTTGACCGAGCTGTGCCTGAGCATCACGTGAGCGTTCTCTATCTTGATGTGTATTTTGCACCAGCTATCGTGAAGAGAAAAAATTGAAAACCATTCGGTAATTCAGACCTATCGCAATGCCCTACCGTGGGCCTCTTGTAGCACGCAGGTTCTTCGAAGCGCAGGGAAATGGGGAGAACTCTCTGCCTCACTGTTTGAGACAGTTCAACAACAAAACTTTTTAGGCCGACCTCGTTCGTGACCCAAAGGTGGGTTCCGTGAAAGTCACAATGGTTGCGTAATTTTGACCAGGAATATGCCTGTTATTAAGCGTTGTGATATCCTATTTTCATCAGCTATGAACTTCATGGGTAAGGGTTGCAAATTAATTTTTTTCCGGAAGCAAATTTATGGCGAGTGATTTCTGACTCGTACTGTAACTAGAGTAACTGTAATGCTACGCAAGTCACCTGCGTTTTCTGTGAGCTATACGTAGAAGCACTTTACTTTATGTTTACTGTTTCATCTTTCAATAAGTTTTCTTGCTTTAAAATAAATTCATTGCTTGGCTAAAAGGAAGGATGTAGCCAGAACGTGAAAAGTAACAGAAGATAAACTTGGAGCCGATTCTACAAATCGTGCGACGCGGTTGAGATTGGTGATGAGTTATACCTCTCCATGTGTGTCTTGTGTCGCAGTATCCAGTCTCGTTCTTGGCCAGGTAAGCGTTGTGCGCCCTCAGCGAGGTGGCCGTGTTGATGGACGGCTCTGTGGGTGACCAGTCAATCTTCAGCTGGCTCTCCTCGTATGACACTGTGACAGGCAGAGGTAACGGCGATAATCAGTGCACATAATTACGCAGTGTGTGGCTCCTTCGCCGGGTGAAACCGGTAATACAGAGTACTTGAATTATCATGGACAACGGGCTCGCTCCGCTGTTTCATAAAATTTTCGGGCTGTATTGCTCCGTTTGTTCAGGCATCTAAAACTGAGAATGAATTAAGTTTAATCACATGTTGGGGGCAATCAACTATCTCTGTTTCCTTGAAGAGAGTTTGCTGTTCTGCTTGTTGGTACATGGTATTCCGTACAGAAACAGAGCAAATAACCGGACACAAAAGAAAGGTAGACAGCTCGGTGTCTGTCTTTGTTTCTTGTCCTATTTGTCTGCGCTAGTTCAGTTCAAAATATATCTGTGCCATCTAAGGCTTTTGCAACAAGGACGCTGATGAAAAAGAAAATGATCCCCCTATGATTACAAGCCAGACGACAAGCAGAATGAGCTGTCTGACGCAGTACGACACTGGCCGACGTAGCGGGACAGACTTATAGATACCAAGCAGTTATTGGTAGAAATGATTGACACAGCTCGGTAACACTATAAACTGACACTGAAGAAGTAGTGAAGAGAGTTATTAAGTAAATATAGACTTGATATATATAACTTGCCACATCTGCTGCGGCACAACGTGTCAGTTTTATTAAAACTAGGAATCATGACCCGCACTCACAAAGCTTTTCGTTCGTAAGCCCTGTTTGTGATTGGCCGGTCACCTTCGATAATATTATGTTCATCATGATGGTTGCTATCTGCTCTTAAGAGGAACCTGTTGTGTAAGAACTCATTGGTGAACACGAGCTCCTGGTGCGCCAGGAAATTACGTTAGAGTGAAATACTATAGCGATGTCAATTTTCTAATTCCTAAAGGATTTTCTTAATTCAATTTTCAATTCCCTGGGATGGCGCAGCTTGTACCACTGTATGGCCAAGTCTAGGCTATAGTCGCATCGAATCGAGAGTAATAAAACTCCCAATGGCAAATCTGTAAGCATTCTCCGGTAAAACCATGTAACAAGGACAAAAATAGGAAGCAGCATTACGTCACGCAGCCAGCCTTGGCAAGAGTGGTGGCCCAACACGTGACCTCTTGCGCCGATATCACGGAGAATCGAGATTTGCCGTGACGTTTGGTTACCGGTAGTTTTTATTCGGTACGCGCTCGGCCGGCAGCTGCTTACATGGAGGAAGGAAAAATATATTTTTCTTCTTTTTTGTTTTTTCCTTGGTTTTGTTTTTGTTTCTTTGAATAGTTTCAAATGGTTTCGAATGGGCATTGAAAAAAAAAAATCAGCCAAGCGTACTAAAACCTACCATGCGCTCTGACGTATCCTCCATTCTCTGACGTTTTCACCACGTGTTGGGCCACCACACTTTGCGTCAATCGCATTGAACTGTGCTCCCTCCTATCTTTTTCCTTCCTCCATGGGTAAAACAAGTGCCCAACGTACTCAAACTGAGCGCGAGATATGTAACATCTCACACTGACGTGAGTCGTTATTTCTGCTTTGGCGCGACAGAGAAGAGAAACTTAGCCAGTCGTCTGTAATTCAGTGGCACACTGCGTGTTCAGGACTGCTGTAATCATTGATAACCATTGCTGCCATTGTTTGTACACCCTGTCGGAGCTAATGTCACATTGTAAGTAACAAGGCAGAGTGCCGAGAAGTAGTTTTCAGAGGAAAGGCCGGCACGGACCCGGCTGTTTTCATAAATGTTTCGCTATGGCGCGCGATGTACTCTCCAGCAGTGGATCTTTAATGAGATCAATATATAGTCAGCGCCAGTATCGGAATGCTTCCCGCTTCGTCATCCATTCTTTCATGCTGTCAGGATAAAGCAAATAATGAAACGGGAGATTCGATGTTCCTATTATACAGAATTAAAGAGGTCGATAAGGACGCCGCCCGATTTAAGAACTAGAAACAAAACTTCGCAACACTTCAAGCCATCGATGTTCGTTTTTGTCAACTTCTACATTTTAATACACTGTGAACTACATTGCTCAGCCAACATCCGAGTTCTATTGAAGAAAGCCAAGATCTCATCGCGTCCGAAGAGCGCTAGAAGGGAAAAATAAATATACAGCAGCCATTCTCAGTTTTGCGCAGTACAATGCCGAAAAATGGCGAACAGCTGTAGGGGACCCGCTACTGTAGACCGTCATTTCATTTCGCGCCCCCAACACTGTTTAGAGTCGCGCCCTCACATGGACAAGCATAGTTTAACCCAAGTGAGCACACTATTCCGGTCAACATCAGACTAACGTTGGTTCTGCATTGTCAATTTCGGGCTTACATTGAAGCGACTTCGAGCGCTAATTACGAATGACTCTGTGGTGGATGGTCTGATGGTTACTGAAGGTTCATTCGGGTGGGTATTCTGCATTTACCAACGCTTCGGGATCGTTTCCCATGTGCATCCTAAATCATGCGAATTTATTGAACGGGAACGTGCAGCATACAACATTTAACCCCAAAAAGCCCCAGCACGTCCCACTTCAAGAAAACTGAGAACAAATTGATTACCTTTATTTCAAGCCAAAAATTGATCTGCAGCTGGAATTTCGCTCCAGCATGGTAAAAACGCTACTATGCTTTTTGTGTTACGTTCGGCGCGCTAATGTCATCATTCCACAGTATAAAGCTCAGCTTGTAACTTGGGCGTGCAGCAACCTTGCCGTATTCTGAAAAACATGGTGCCATCTGCAAACATGGTCTCGTCTGAAAAAAAAAACAACAACCACGACAACAAAAGAACAGTAGACGTAATACTTACTGCTCTCTACGGCAAAGGGGCACTTTGGGTTGTCGAAGGGGAATATCTTGAGGTTTCCCTGGCAGACTAGAGTCATGTGTCGTCGGAGCGTGTACAGCACGGTGCCGTTCGGGTAGAGGCGCAGGCCCATGTGTATCGGCGTCAGCGGGGACTTGAATTCTCCGTGCTTGAGGAAGTAGATGTCGGGCTTCCAGAGGCGGCCCTCGTGAAGCAGGCCGTTCAGGTGGCTGCCGCCCTCCTCGGTGGCGAAAAAACGCAACCGCCTGTCCTCCCAGCGCTGGTGCAGCAGGAATTCGATCTCGTATTTCTGCACACCGCCGCGAGAACGGGACACGTTCAATTGTGCCCAGAAATGTGTTCGCACAAAGCGCTATGGCATACGCGCACGTTGCAGGATTACAAAGAGTGTTCTCTGTTTTCTCACAATCAATGTTTGAGAAATAACCTTACCATAATTCCTCCAATCAATACAGGCACGCGACTCCAGTAGCATCCGTGGTTTTTGGTTACCTTTTGATGAATGAATAAATGCTTCTTTAACACTTCAACTTTCAAAGTATGAATGAAATTATATAAAATATCAGCATGCTTCATTAGCGGAAATTAAAACACGAAAAGGAGCTGATCAGAACGCATGTTAACCGCAATTACTAGAGTGTGATGTGCCGTTTCTCTGTAAATGGATTATAAGCCTGGTATAGTCCCGATGCACATACCCCTGTGAACTAGCGAAGCTGAGCCTGGCTAGTCTAGGTAAGCATGGTAGGGACTACTTATGCTTATTCAGTCATCGATAGCCAATCCATATCCAATCAATAGCTAATCGATAATCGATCAATAATCAATAAATTCTGGGAAATGCTGGGGATGACTTGGTAGTACTTAGCCTAGCCCAAAAGCTATGACTAGCTAGGTGCTCATCAGCTCCACTATCTCTTTAGCATTGCGCCTCCAGTGCAAGCTACGATAACTTTTCTTTCCTTGTATTCGTCATTTACGTTACTGTGTCATGCGCCGTATAAGAAAAAAAATTCTGGAAGGTAAATGTTAGTATGATGCCCTGACTTATAAGAAACACTGCTTCTTTTGACGTTTCCGGTAGCTGGGTTTGATTAGGAAGCATATTGTGGTGTGAATATGATGTCATGGCGTTGTGGCTGCTAAAAGTATTTTGTTGTGGCTGGAAAAGCGGTAGACGCAGGAAAAGTTTCCTCCTGACCATTTTACCACTTTAAGTATTAGCAGCAATTTCCTAATATCGTCCAAATCTTGGCCAATCCCCGGCAGTGGGTATGCACCATCATAGAAGGCAAACCAAACCAAACCAAGAGCGATGCATTCCACTAATGGCGAGAGTGACTTGCTGTAATAGAAACACTACAGGCACAGTATAGCATTCTTGCGCCACGCACGTGCAAGCATCGTGCGACGTGAGCACTAAATTTGATAAGCTTGCACCACCAGCGTCATCAAGACGATGGCATGGCTGCCTAGAGCACTGCACGGGCCGATTTTTTCAGCCCGGGCCCGGCCCAGGCCCGTTTTTACGTTGAGCGGCCCGCCCGAGCCCGATCAAAACTTTTATGGCGAGACCCGGGCCCGGCCCGGGATCGGAAATAATCTACGTTACCCGCCCGGCCCGGCCCGCCACCCCTTTACCTTAGGCCCGAGCCCGGCCCGAGCCCGACTCGAAACCGGCCCGAACCCGGCCCGAGACCGAAAAATAATGTTTTTCAGAGTTGAGATGCCCGAGAATAACTCCTGCACGTTACATGCACACCACCAGAAAGCCCGAGCCCGGCCCGGGACTGCGTCAAAAAGCACACGCCGTGCCCGAGCCCGGCCCGAGCCCGTGAAAAAACTGTTCTACCCGGCCCGGCCCCGCCCACCGACCGGGCCGGGCTCGGGCTTTCGGGTAAGCCCGAGCCCGTGCAGTGCTCTAGTCCCGAATGCATGGTTCGGAACTTGAATTAGGCAGTGGTCAAAAATGCAGGAAAATGTGGAACCGCAACAACGCTTTTTAGTAGTTTCCCACTTGCTAATGTTCCCATTTGTGCTGACATTGCAGTATCTCAACGAGTGTCTTCAATATTCGCATCGCCAACGTTATAGGATAAACCTGGTCAGCTTTCCTCCAGTGAACGCAGACAACCAGCTCCAGTGACATTTGCGTTCTTGCTATACGAATAAATGCTAATGTAACACATAGAATTTAAAATGGCCTTGTTGAGAAGTAAAGTTTATATTTCGGGATTTCAAAGAACAAAATGTCGTTAACTTACTAGTTTTTCCTACGCAGTCAGCTTTACCGTTAGCCAGTTGTGTAACATATATATATATATATATATATATATATATATATATATATATATATATAGAACAGCAACATTTCATTCATAGTTACAGGGCAACAA
Source organism: Dermacentor silvarum (assembly GCF_013339745.2). Taxonomy (NCBI): domain Eukaryota; kingdom Metazoa; phylum Arthropoda; class Arachnida; order Ixodida; family Ixodidae; genus Dermacentor; species Dermacentor silvarum. Next base: position 133,786,401 of record NC_051159.1, on the reverse strand, counting down.
CGTCAGATATCTCGCAGATGTCACACACACAACAGATTTGAAAGGCGTGTGCTGCACGAAGTCGCTTTAGCATAATAGTTCCTTCATTGTATTCCAGATCAGCCGAATAAAACCAACTCCAGAATGACGATGAAATTCACACACATAAGAAGAATAAAAACTTTGCCCATCGCATTTTTCGTTTCGCCGAATCAAGGAAAGACATAGCATTCGCACTTTCGGAATATCGCAACAGCTGTATACATAATAAATATGAACATCGCTTACGATATGAAAGTAACTGACACAGCACTTTTCTCTGAATCCCATTACCACTTATTAGTTCTCATATATTTACATTGGAGACGAATTTACTTTTTACCGGGTAGTTTTTTAGTTTTTTTTTTTTGTAATTGAAGTGCAATGTGTGCGGAAGCACAGTTGTAGGTAGAAACTCAAGTCAGGAAAATGGCAGGCTATAACTTCATATTTATAACTTTTTTTCATTTACACTTTCAGTTTGCAGTGGAAAAGAAATTCACAGGAACGAAGAAAGTGTCAGCGTGGGTAATGAATGTACCTCACCGGGTGCATCAATTCATCATCGTATTTACCACGATACGTTTGCAATGACATGTTTGTAGCGAACGAGAAGAAGGGCAACCGAGGGGCCGGGTTTTATTAAATTACAACAAGTCGCAACAAGGAATTCACCACAAAAAAGTGGACGCGAAAACGGCGCCGCGGTAGCTCAATTGGTAAGAGCATCGCACGCGCGTAATACGGAGACGTGGGTTCGTATCCCAACCGCGGCCAGTTGTTGTTTCGTCCACTTCAATCTCCTTTATTCATCTTTGCTGCATTTCAAATAAATAAAGAAGTATTTCCCCTTTGATTTTCTTGTCTGTAGTGACGTAATTGCACTGAACCGCATGTTTGAAGTAACCGATGTTTAGCAGTCGTAATCACCAATACTCCGAAGCATTTTATTGCGATAGCAATTATATGGACACTCAAAAGCAGATTTCTGCCGTCGGCGTCGCCGTCGCCGTGAGGTTCCGTATGACGTCAATGGAGATGAAATCGTCGCCGCGCGCCGAACGCTGTATGTCAAACGCGCGTTCTGCGCCGTGCTCGCTTAAGGGCTGCAGAAGTAGGCGTCTCTTTTCTCCTTTACAATCACCATATATGTAGAGCAAACGCGCCTTCTTCCGACGCGCGAGAGGCCGTGGGTGAGGGGGAGGGAAGGGAGGCGACGTTTAGCTGCGGCACCAAGTGCCTATTTATATCAGAGGCTCCGGCAACAGTCACCAACGCCGCACGCATTTTGAGCGAACGCGGGCAAAACGCCGACGGCGTCGACAACAGTTCTGCGTGTTGCCGGTGCTGCTGCATGTCCAAGTTTATACAGCTGATAAAGCTGCTATCATTACTCCGTATAGCTCTCTTCAAATTTGCTATCGCAATTGATGCTTCACCTTTCAGGTGAAACTGCGACAACTTTTTTTTATTTGAAAATTACCAAGTAAGTTTAGCTGACGACTGCTTCCAGCGCCAGCAGATTATGCATGGCGGTTCTTGAAGAGGCCAACATTTGCCACACTTTGTTTAAGAATTGAAACCTGCCACGGCCACAAGCCAGAAACATCACCCACGCACCAGGCTTGACTCGTCCGGCGAAGAAAGTGTCAGCAGCAGGACGCTAACGTTGACTTGGGTCCGCTCTGCGGGAGAAAATGAGAAGATTTGTTGAAGGCGCGGCTCATTGTTCGTTCATGGTAAACAAACCCCTCGACATATGTCGATACCACGCGCATGTCGCCTATCGACCAGCCTCCTCTGCGTGAACTCGTCGCGCTACTGGTAAGGAAAACCGCTCGCAGCGTCTTCAAAGGAAGCTCTCCGCAGTTTACCATGTTTTATTTTTTTTTCTACCGTAAGTGCAACCACAACAGGCACAACCACTCCAAGGGCTGGTGCCTGAATATGAGCGAGTGGTAAACGAAATCTTGTCCGAGGTCCTTAAAACCCGGCGGCAATACGCTGAAGCTGCAGAAATGTTTCTTGGCAAGCAAGTGAACCGATAAAGGTGGTAGATAAGGGCGATAAGAAATAATATCTATGCTTCTGCTTTTTACAGAAAACACCCAAGTGTCTGGACCAGATGATCTAGTCTCTATAATAACTAACTTCTAACGTGCATGATTGGTATTTGCCACCGTTTCGTTAAATTTTATTTGCTCCACCGGAACGATCCTCAAATGAAACAAAACAAAGCGCACTATCAGATTAATTTGAGGGAAGGTTTTCAGCTGCTCCTAACGTTGCTTTACATATAAATAGCGCTGCGAGTTTGCGAACATCCTTTCTTTGCCCGCTGAGTACCTAAAAGCAGCGCGGTCCACGTTTAAAATATTTTTTACAAACGCAATCTGAAAAGCCGTTAAAATTCGTTATTCTTTCTTTCTTCTTTTTTTTTTTTGCATGCCCCGAATTCTCAAAATGCACAGCAATAAAGTCGGCTTCAGTCTGAAATTGCTGTGTAAGAAAGTATCCACACGACACAGCAAAGTTCACTTACGAGCGCTCATTAAAAGGGATCTGCGTGCACAATGATTTCCTCGAAGCCTTTTCTTCAGGAGGGAGCTGGGCCAGAGGAAAAGAGCACGGCGACTATGGTGAAATAGACTGCTTTTTTACTTCCGTCACCATCGTGACTATTTCTTTGCAATAATCCTGCTTAATGACATTTGGGGACGTCCGTATACGACTAGACACACTAATGAACGTGCCGACGCCGGTGCCTCTCAAGAAAAGAGATACGTGCGGAAGAGGCACTAATGTTCGGTTCCCTTCGTGGCCCTCTGCGCTGTTGACAAGCATCCGGCGAACAAGAAGAGAGAAAGAGAGAGAGAAAAAAAAAGGAGGACACGGCGTTACTATGCCCGGAGGCGCTCATCAGTGCAAAGGCGCGCGTAAGTTTCTCGCATTCTCCAGAAGATGACGACTGGAAGGAACGTGGTACTTGCTGCAAGGAAAACGACAAATTCCAGTGTATATAGGGCGAAGATTCGAGTCTCTCGCGATACCTCTATGCGCACATTTCTCTATGGGACTTCACTTCTAAAATCTTAATTTCCTTTCAGAATTCAATGCAAATAGGCTAACGTTGCATCTAGTTTTATTACGTATACTAAGCGTCTATCTGTTCGTGATATTGGGCTGGTTAAGGTGCTGCCGATGAAGCACCGTCGCGTTGCTGTAAGTGCCTAAAAAGAATGGTTCAAAGGAAGCGCAGTTTTACTGGTTAGCGCGAACGGCTTTGCAGTTGCTTCTAACATAATATTTGAATTCCGGTGAATGTAAAACACGGCGATGTGCAAAAACAGTTGTCATCCTCTAATTTATATCAGGTTCACATTTGTGGTCACGCACGAATGTCATACAACTAAGCGTAAGTTAGTTTTACGACACGTGTTTTTTATAATATCCACTTACTCTCCGGCAATCTTTCAGAGAAATAATGATCTGGCACTTAAATCTCTGCAAATAACTTAAAAATATTACACTTGGTGACTGCTAACATTCTGTCCTGAAGAAAACAGTATATAGACTGAAGCATGGTTTGTTGGAAGAATTTTAGAACTCAGTCTAAACTCCAAGCCATGAACTCTTCTCCATTAACAACAGACCTCGTGCGAAAGAATTAAACTACGGCTGTTTTTCTTTTTTCATACCTTCAGGAAAGACATGACCATGCGACCATATCCGTAGACTGTAAGGCAACATATATTAAACTGAATACTTTGCTTCCTTCCATACGGAAACTTGAGTTCCTAAGCTTTCCAAGCAAGCTAACCTGTAGTTGCAACCACAAATTATGCCTTAGTTCTTTTTTATAAGTTTAGTTTCGTCTTAAATTTGTTGTGAAATAATACTCTGTAAATAATGTAGCTGTAAATTTTGAATATACAAGCACAACAGCACGTAGACGAAAGGGAAGGGTGACTCAAGCGCTCATACTATCCTTGTTTCCCCTTCCATCCACGTCTTGAAACGCTTCCCTCCTATGTGCACCTTATTTTCTTGCCTCTTTTGTACCTGGTGACATTATTTCGGTGGAAGCCTACATCATAAGCCACCGAGAAACACAATAACTTCGTGGTGCGGCCCGTAAACGCAATTGCCGTAAGTATAAAAAACTATACTCCCTCGACTTTTGGGGTGCATTGCTTGGCAAAAAGTACATGAAAGAAGTAACAGGCAACAGTCCGTATGTAACGCCACGGTAACGCGAAGTCATACTGCAAGGCTTCTATTGCAACCCCCAGGGGGGAAGTGTTCTTCACTGCATGAAAAACTTTCAATATTACAGTCCAGACGGGAGGCTTCATGAACGCAGCCATAAAGGGCTGTGGCGTTTTTGGAGCGTGCCCACGCATTATTAGCCGTGCTGCATGAAAGATGTACGGTCTGTACTGAGTGATATCAGGTGATCAAGTAAAAATAAAATCTAATAGAAATGCCTAAATGTGGCTGGACGCAAACACGCCGTTGCGCCAATTCAACTGTTTCGGAAAACAATGGCGTGGGGGCTCCGCCATGTTGGGTTAAAATCGCAGTGACGCGTTCTGACGTTTTACAGAGACGTGGCGCCAAAAGGGATCTACCCCAGCTACCAGAATAACCTTTTGATGGAAGTTGTAAACGTTGTACCTACACATACGAAGTGCCAGCGAAATTTATTTCAGCCCAAGCTACAAACGTAGGGCAGCCCACTCGAACTCACCTTGTGGTCGTATCCGGTGGTCGTAACGCACGGGGTCTAGAAGGTAGTCGAGGATCTGCTTGTCCGTGTAGTTGTGGAACCTGCGAATCGAAATGCGTCAGAACTCTGGCGCGCAAGTTGGTTGCGAATGATGTAGAAGCAGCGCTACACATGGAGCACGAGAAAAAAAATCGATGACAGGCAGTGGGCTTACTTAAGAGGAAGCTTTAGCTTGGTACCAACTCCGACGCCGCTTCTTCAAACACATGTAAAACGCAGAAATGCTTTTCTGTGATAGCCCGATTTTAATGAAATCTGGTGCATTTGAGAGAAACAGTTAAATTCAAGTGGCTGTTGCAAGCAGAATTTTGATTTGTAGCACGAATGTTTTTACAAATATTGCCGAAAATTGGTATGCTTGAAAAAAAAATTACGAAGTTTACGAATTTCACGAATCAGTGACTCTTCACCAAGAATAGCTCTTGCAGTTTTGTAAATTAGATCTGCCAGAACATCCAAAGCAGACAAATTTTCTGTATTAATTTATATTTTTCGTGCATTTGTTACAATGTTTACAAAGGTATTGCAAAAGTCTTACTCACATAATTGTGACGTATTTGTGAGACGGGTATATTGCATCAAGTGTGTCGTCTTTAGATGTAAAGTTAGATGCAATGGACAGAATTGCGATATCGTTTCCGACTGTTGAGTTATAGCGTTGTTAACTTGATAGTTTCGTTTTCTGGAGATTTGCGGTTTTCTACAATTCTTATGAAAACACTGGTGGTCTAAATAAAACGTTTGCTTCCAGCAGTCACTATAGATGCCAACTTTTTCTTTCGATTGTAACAAATGTAATCAAATTTTGTGCAGTGGTTGCCGAGAAAAACGATTTCTCCTTTCCCACGTATTTAGATAGGAGCCCTCCAGCTAAAGCTACCTCTTAAGCTGAGGGCTTATTAAGCTAAAAAAAGTATATATGTAGGTAGCACTCACAAGAAACCAGCATCGTTTAGAAACCAGCAATATACGTTTAGCTTAAAGCTAAGTGTCCATTTCGCATTGTTTATTGTTGTATTTTTTTTTACCTCGTGCTGCATCCTTCATCTGAACCCTACATCATCCTACATTGCGGGCACGCGAAGGCAGGACGACACATTATGGTTGGTTCGCGTGGAAGCGCGTGATCACTAGCTAAATTCCAGGTAAGCCCTGATTCGAATGGAGCCTGGAGTAGTACACTTTCTTTTTTTTTTTGTGCACGCGAAGCAGCAAAAGTTCACAATAGACCCAACTAAATCAAGAATAAGAGAACTGCGAAAGAACGCTGAAGAGAGTATCATTTGTTTTGCGAGCGCTCTTTCGGGCTGCTGAGCATTCTCACTGTGTTGTTTCGTTTAGTTTCGGCCTCACGCACTGGGAGCCGAGCGCATACTGGCCCATGTTGAAGCCACTGAGTTGCACGCTTCTGGCCCAGCGCCCGGTAGGAGTGACGCCGCGCGAGAGCTTTTCGGGATCTGCAATCTTTCGCTATACCACAAGCACACACACACACACAACCAGCAAGTGCTTTATATAGCCACCACACGCGTTCCACTGTTTCCCATCTCCAGATGCACGTGGTGGCACATGACAGTTGTATTACAAGCGCAATCGCCAGGAGAGCGCGCACAAAGCTCCGACACACCAAGTCGTTTCTCATGTCGCGGAGCCTTCAAGGACGGCGAAGCCCGTGATCGAGCGAGCTAGGACCACGCGCCCGGCGACGCTGAGAACGCGAGGTTCGCCGACGAGCTGCCAGCCTTGGAGGCTTCCGGAAGCCTGTGGGCTGCGTCGACCGGCTTACGTTGTCCACGGCGCACACAGCGCAGCCGCATAGATGAGGACTATAGAAGCAAACCGCAAATCGGTCGTGGGAAGCTGTTGCTTGTTTAACTACATTGCCGCAGGGCCTGTGTACGTATCTTTCTACAAGAAAAGTCCTTATGTAGTGTACGAAAAGTGAACGAAACTTTGGGTCGAATTCACCAACCTTTTCTTCGTAAGGGATATTTACCAATGGCCAGCTGCTTTCGTTAATGATATGCCCGACATCAAGATTTGCTCTTGTAAACAATTACTGCGTAAGAACTTTTTTGATG